>NW_012267367.1:5424147-5466573 GCF_000151885.1 Dipodomys ordii
GAGGCTGCAATGCTTGGTAAGAAATGTACGCATTATCCTGCCCATGCAATTGTAACCCCTCTGTACAGTATGTTCACAAATAAAATAAAATAAAATTAAAAAAAAAGAAATGTACTCATTATCTTGCCCATGTAATTGTACCCCTCTGTACAGTATGTTCACAAAAAATAAAAATAAAAAAAAAGAAAACAAAATGCACTTTACAACTTTGGTGTGGGGGTGGGCAGTGTAAGGAGGGGGAAGATGGGAAGGGGAAACAAAGGAGGAGGCAACAATGTTTGATAAGAAACGCACTCATTACCTTGCCCATGTAATTGTAACCCCTCTGTATGGTATTTTCACAATAAAAAATTTAAAAAATAAAATAAAGTAAAAGTTATAGAGGGGGCTGGGAAGGTGGCACAGTGGTTGAGTGCTTGCCTTGCATGCATGAGGCCCTGGGTTCTATTCCTCAGCACCACATAAGCAGAAAAAGCCAGAAGTAGCACTGTGGCTCAAGTGGTAGAATTGAAGAGCTGAGATACAGCACCCCAGGCCCAGAATTCAGGCCCCATGACCAACAAAAAAAAATTATAGACGTATTTAACACCATGCATTAATATCAATGCAAAGTGGATCAAAGACCTCAACATCAGACCTGAAACTTGGAAATTGCTGCAAGACAGTATGAGAAACACTAGAACTGATAGGCATAGGCAGAAACTTTGAAAAGAATCCAAGAGCAAAGCAAATAGGAGAAAGACTTGATAAATGGGATTACATCAAAATAAAAAGTTTCTGAACAGCAAAAGACATTGTTACTGAACTAGAAAGACAGCCAACAACACTATGTTGAAAACGAAATTTACAACTTTGGCGAAGGGGGCGGCAAGGAGGGGAGAAGTAGTTGGGGAGATGGGGAAGAAAGGGATGCTAGGGGAAAAACAAAGGAGGAGGTAACAATGCTCAATAGAAAATGTACTCATTACCTTTCTCATGTAACTGTAACCCCTCTGTACACTATTTTTATGATAAAAACTGTATATTAAAAAATAAAGCCAACAGACTGAGAGAAGATCTTTACCAACAATACACCTAACAAAGGCCTAGTATCTAAAATATACAAGGAGCTCAAGAAACTAACAAAAACTTATAAATCAATCACTAAATAAGCAAAGGTCCTAAAGGCAGACTTCTCAAAAGAGATAAGAATGGCAAAGAAGCATATTAGGAAATACTCAACATCCCTGGCCATAAATGTAAATCAAAACAACACTGAGATTCCATCTCACCCTAGTTAGATTGGCCAACATCAGGAATTCAAACAATAACAAATGTTGGCAGGGATATGGGAGAAAGAAACTCTATTGCACTGTTGGTGCAATGTAAACTACTACAACCACTCTGGAAAGCAGTCTGGAGATTCCTCAAAAAATTAAACATAAGTCTTCCCTACAACCCAACCATACCACTCTTAGACATCTATCCAGAACATCACAAGCTAGGATACCATTCATGTTCACTGATGCACTATTCACAACAGCCCAGATGCCCTACAATAGATGAGTGGTTCAAAAAAATGTGGCACCTATATACAATGGAATTTCATACTGCCAATAGAAAAAAAATATCATGTCATTTGTAGAGATGGATGGACCTAGAACAAATCATGTTAGGTGAGGTAAGCCAAGCTCAGAGAGACAAATGGTGCATATTTTCTCTAATATGTGGAATCTAGAACTAAAATATATTGGGACATAATAAATTTTACAGGTCCCAAGGCATCAATACACAGTGAGACCAAAAGAGGATATTCTTAGGAGAGGAAAACCGAGGTGCAATGTCTCTGTGCTTCTGATTGTATAAGGTAATATTTATCGAAATGAACTAAAGAAAATGAAAACAATATGTTTTATCTTTGTTGTCTTGTTTTCTTTACTTTTTTGTCTTGTTTGTTTATGTATCTGTCTTTGGGAGGGTAAGGGGTCACAGAAATAAAAAGACAAAGGGCAAACAAAGGCAGCACTGATCCTCACTAGATGTTATGTTGAAAATGAACTACACAACTTGTGGATGGAGATGGGATGGAAAAGCTGGGAGAGAGCAAGGAAGGAGGTGACATTGTCCAAAAAGAAATGTACTTATTACCGGACTTAGGTAATTGCAACCCCTCTGTATACACAGAGGTAAAATGCATCGTGATGAGCATACAAACCAGACAGTATTGCATTCTTAATTATCAGTGTCCTGAGTGGACAATCTCCAGGGAACCCAGAGAAAATTACATGGTTGGGCAATTTGCATGAAGGAGTAGATCCACACTAGCTTCTATTAAATCACAGTCCCCAGGCAAGTTGAAAATCATATGGAAAAGATACTTGGTGATTCTCCAATTTTTTTAAGCTTTTAATATCTCCTCTCTTCCATCTACTTTTTCATATGAGCAAAATTGGGTTTCGTGAGTTTTGATTGTGTTTTAAACTTAGGCTACTGTTTAACACAGAGTAATTATGAAAATGCATTCAGCCTACATTTCTAAACATCCATTGCCGTAGCCTGGGGGATTATTTGAGTCATGATATTGGCTTGTTCCTTTATGTAAAGTATACCCTCACTTTACTTTTCTCTTCTGTCAATAAGTTATGGCTGCTTATTGCTTTTCATGCTTAAACAAAGCAGCTGTATAGTCAACATTCAGGGAAGGAGAATAGATTAGCGCAAATTATTCTGAATCTCCCTTTGGTGAATGAACCAAAGACTCGCTGCATTCAAATCTCTGGTCCTTATATTTAGACACGTATTTACTGGCTGGGGTGTTATCAATGAAGTGCTTTCTGGGACTCAGCTTCATTACCCTCTATGCACTGACAAGTATTTTATTGTTGTTGCTCTGTACCTGAGTAAGAACCCCTATTCCTTATTTCCCTAGTTGTTTTCTTCTATAGTTGAGCAAATATTTTACAAGGATATGATGTTACCTTGAGAGTATTGGCATTCTCATTTCTATTTTCTAACCTAGATTATCTGTGACCAAATTCATTATCATTTCTATCTATTTATAATTTATTGGTCTTGCCAAACCTAAAATGTGACCATTTTAAAAGCCACTTGTGACTGTGAGAAATCAAAGTAAAAGAGGAATGACCCATAAAGTACCTCATAGAAATTATGGACTTTTAGAGTTTCTTTAAAGTAGAACATGTTTCTAGGATATGGCCTCATTCCCTGCTTTGTCTGACTAAGCTGGAAAAACTTGGAAATACCAAAAACTCCAACTCTTACCTGTAGGAAGCCTGAAAAAGGCAAACATACCAAAAAGAGAAGACAATGATTGAAGGGTAAATTTGGCAGCGCCCAGGAATAAGCTAGCCATTAAACTTGGGAAAAACAGAATCCATTTTTGATATTTTTGATATTTTGATATTTTTCAATTGTAACATAAGTGTGTTCAGTGATGAATATTCTCCCATTGTGCACATACCACATTTTCTTTATACATTCACCTGACGCTGTATATCTTGATTATTTCCTTAACTTAGCTACTGAGAATATTGCTGCATTCAACCCAGTAATATAGGTGTTTCTTCATCTCTTGAAAAAAAAAAAAGGATGAACCAAAGGACAGAATGCCAAGTGAAATAATCCAGGAATAGGAAGAAAAATGTTACACAAGCTTAAGTACGTGTGGAATCTAAAAAAGTCAAGTGAAATTGCAGTCATAAGAGACTAGACATAAAGAAAGCTGAGATGTTCATTAACATGCACAAAATGTTAAACAAGAAGAATAAATTTAGTGACTTGTTACACAGAATTGTGCCTATAATAAATGATGATGCCATATATATTCAATATTTTCTGAAATGGTAGGTTTTAAGTGTTTTCACAAAAGGTAAGTTTTCAAGATAGTAGATTTGTTAACTATCATAATCTAATCATTCTACAATGTAAACAAATCAAAATATAACCTTATACTCCCACAGACATGCAATTATTGTTTATGAATTTAAAATAACTTCTTTTGAAGATATTAAAAGAGCAAACCTTTCAAGGCTTTTTTTTATTGTACACTCACTTTTTTCCTCTGAGCTAAGAGTATTCTGTTCCTAAAGGTTCAAATGAATTTGACTTTCACCTCAATCTGTGATCAGAATGACAATCTATGATCAGATCTTATGAAGAAAATTTGCAGTGAGTACAAGAGAGGTAGGGTGAAGCTAGAGCTACCATTTGCTCATCACAAATTAAATCCATTCTTGAGGAATGACCTCCAGTAGGAGATTCCACTAACAGAAAAAAATAATTATCCATGGCAAGATTTTTCTGCCCAAGCAAGTGAAAGAATAAAGCACATAGCATAGCTTAGTGATGGAGAACTTCTCTGACATATATAAGTCCTTTAGTTTGATTCCTATACCCACAGGAAAGAAAGAGGATGGGGAGGGAGAAGGAAGGAATAAAAAGAAAGGAAGAGAATAGAAGGGAGGGGAGGGAATGGGAGGGGAAGAGAAAGGAGGGAAAAAAGAAAGAAAGAGAGAAGAGAGGAGGAAAGGGAAGGGAGGAAAATAGAAGAGGAAGAAGAAGAGAAGAGGAAGGGAGGATAAGGGAAGGAAAGAGAGGAGAAGGGATAAGAGGGGAGGAAGGAAAGAGGAGGGGAAAAGAGGAGAAGGGAAGGGGAGAGAAGGGAAGGGAAGCGAAGCGCGGGTAAGGCTTTGTCAATCTCTGATCTTTCAGAGACAAAGTGTCTTTGTTTCCAAAAAATGAGTTTAAACCAACATCACACAGATACTGTGAAGATCAAAAGACAAAATACATGGTAGGTACTAAGATTCTTGGTAATCAAAAAGCTTATTCAAAACATTTCCTGGGTCAAGGTATATGAAATAAAGGCCAAATTAGCCAAGTGGGGTATGAAAATGTATGGAATGGACAGATGCTGAGCATAAAAGAAAATTCTGAAAGCATTGATAGGCAAGACACATACACAGTGTTCTTGATATCTTATTCTGATTCCTCTGCTTGCTATGTAGGCTTTTGCTCCTCTTGTTCCCTTAGACAAATAGGGAAATGATTCAAGCCTAAGACATGGATTATTGCATCCAGGATCTCATGCTACAAGAAGGGTGTTCTGAGCCTTGCTAGGCTGGTAAACTCCCTGAAAAGCTCCACATATGTTAGACACATCATGAAAGCTGTCCCTTCACAGGAGCATTTTAGACACTGTCTAAAGCCATGGGAGGAAAAACAAAGTTCAAATTTGTTTTCACTTGGTTTTCTCAGACGTGACTGTGGAGGCCTGCTGACCATGGCAAACATCATCAGTTCTTCTGAGCTTTCCTACTGCTTCAAATTCTTGGGTTTTGGTTCATTTGAATGCTCTGAATAGAGATAAATTAATTAATAGATCTAACAACAAAAATCAATCCTCAGAAGGATAACAATTTTTTTGCCTCCAGTTTCTCATTAGGAAAAAAAATCAGATCAAAACAAGACAAACTAATGCAACTCAATTTGTCTCTTTTTAGCTTCAGGTCTCCTAAGATTGCAAAAGCCCATACCTATCCATTCTGTGTAAATTATTGAACTATCAAAGTCCTTGCAAACTACACTCGAATGCCAGAGCACATAATACCTTTAATTTATGAAAAGGCTTCGTTGAAAAGCCTCTAATAGTTTCACAAAAATTATTAATCCTCAGAACAATCTTTTTAAGTTGGTAGGGGAAATAAATCACCAAGGCATACAATAGCTTTAGATACTTCATCATTAAAAGGAAGTTCAGTAAAATGGTGCAGCGAAGGAAGGAAGGAGAGAGATCATTCTAGCCAGGACTAGTTGTTCTGAGAAGACATCAACGGGTTCTTGGATATCACAGCAAGTTCAGCGCAGAGCTGATATCTACAGCAGGCTCTTCCTCTCCTCCCTGTTCCCGCCAGCAGGTAAGCTCACCCACTCAGGGTATGTGAACACTTGTGAAAGCGGGGCAAGGGTGATATTTTTAAAGCCACAAATAAGCTTTCCTAATGTACCTTAAAATTCAACAGCCCCAAGCAACACCTCCTTCAGAGAGCTGTTGTAACTTTAATGAGCTATCTGTCATCATCGCACCTGGTAGATTATAGACCTTAAAACAGTTGGCACATGGGTACCAAGTAAACTGTAAAGCACACAACCCAGTGCAAATGTTCGTAGATCATTTTAGAGGACATTGGGAAATCTTGAGATATTTTTTCTGCTTGACAATTCCTCACTGAATCCTGTAGAAATTTGGAGGAACTAATATCCTCCAAAGCAATTTAGAAGCCATTTTTATAAAAACTCCATTTTCAGGCTGGTCTTTCTTTAATGGATTTTGTTAAAGTTCCCCTTGTCCCTTGTATAAAAAATTCAGAGCTGATAAACAATTTACTAGGCTTTGCTGAGTCTCACCCAGTAAACGTTTTCTTGAGACATTTAAGGAAAAAATTTCCACCCCACTTCCTTCAGTTGTTAAAAAGTAAAATGGCTTCTCTTTGTAGAATCAGAGGAGTAAGTTTTCATAACCAAAATGGGATGAGTATAGAGAAAGGTTCCCAACAATCAGAATATTACCTATGGGATCCCAGAGTCTTTGGGGATCAGAGACAAGTCTCCCACTAATCTATTTTAGTTGATCACCTCCTACAACAGATCTGTGCTCACTAAAGATTCATGTGAAACATTTATGAAACTGCCCGAAGTCTCTGGAGTCCTTTGCCCATAGGTATTTACAAATGCCATCAGAGAGGGTACTGTTGTGAACCTTTGTCTCAAGGAGTTTGGAGTTTTCAAGTTTGTCTTTAGTCTTTTAGATGCAAGGAACTGAATACCCAGATAAAAATGGCTTCTGTGACTGGTCTTTCAAAACAAGACTAGACAGAATTGGGCAGTCCAAGGTTAGCAGCCCACAGTTTCTTTTCCTCTTTTTCCCCTGTCCTCTCCAACATGCCCTCATGTCTCCCACCCTGGCCATAAGATGGCTGTCTCAGACAAAAGCTCTGCAAGGTCATGGGGCAATGTCAGGAAGAAAGGAGGAGCAAGGGAGGAAGAGCACTTGCCTCCTAGGTGTCTTTGTGTACGTGAAAAAAGAAATGTTTTGCAGAAACTGCCCAGGGAAATGGCCCCTTTTGTCTTGTTGGAAAGATCTGGATTTCACAGCCACCTTAGATGGCAAGAGGGACTGAGAAAAAGGTGGGTCTCACTTACTACCTTGAGTATGGGCATTCTCAAGAGATAAACCAGGATGATGAAAATGCCTGTTGTGTAGGCCATTATTAGAAATCCTAAGCACTTCATATTAATAATCCATTGACTCTTTACAACAAACTCATGTGGTAGGTATTGTTGTAAGGTGAATCATCCTCAGAAGCCACATTTTGGAAAATGAAATACTGGAGTCTTTATTATACAGTTAGCAAGCACAGGCTGCCCGTTGTTACAAAGGCCTGTAGCTCCCAAATACACATAACACAGCTATGAAACATGCTAGAGAGGAAAGAAATAACAAAAACAATGCCAACAAGCCAATTCAGCTCTGATGGAGAGCTGAACTGGGAAGCTATGATGACCGGAGACGAGCCAGGAGAAAAGAGACTGGACATGATCACATAGACACATGTGGCACGGCTTCACAACGGCTGGTCTGGTCTGGGCCTAAACAGGGTCTAAGCAGGGTGCAGGATATAGGAAATTCCCAGTCCCAGGCATTGGATTGACAGATTCAGTAACCTATCAGCCAAGTGCCCACCCCTGCCTCCAGGGATCTGGGCATGCCCATTACCTGGTGATGGAGGGGGGGGGGATGGACACGTTTCCCTTCGTTTCCCTCCCCCAGAGGGGCTGAAGAAATCAAGGTTCCAGCTTCATGGTCTGGGGACAGGGCTGCAGGAGGAATGGTTATCAGCAGCAGTGTTCCCACAATAGGCTGTGTCTAATAGACCTTAGAGCTGCTGTCTCCCCCTGAAGTCCCAACTTCAGTCACGGTATGTGAGAAGACAAAGGGACATCCAAGAGTAATGAGAGTTTCTTCCTGTCCTTATCAAGGCTACAACCAATGGGACCATGACAGGGCAAAGACTGGGACCAAGCAGAATAGTCCACTTCCTGAATAGCAGTCCATCATGCCAATATCTGTGCCAGTAAAGTCCAGCCATCAGCAGACAGAATTGGAAATAGAAGAGAGGCTTCTAAATCAGAGGAATGCTTTAGGAGACATTGCTAGTCTCCATCTCGTTTTCAAATGAGAAAAAATAGACACATAAAGTAGAGTAATTTGTCCAGGCACATCTACCTAGTTTATACAGGATATGAGACCCAAAAAAAGGACTTTATTTCAGCTAGACATAAATAATAACTCGGAGAAACATCCTCACTGAGGGCTTCTGTGAGCCTAATAAAAACCAAGTCATATTTCATATATGCTTGTTTAATAAATTTTGTTATTATATTGAGCTTACTTATTTGTGGGTAGGTCTCTCCTTCACATCCTGGATATGAATCTCTACAGCTGCACTTGCTCTCTGAGTGACCCATGGCAAGTTGCTTTACATCCCCAGCTCTTCTTCTCTAAAATAGGAAATGCAACAGCACCAACTTCACAGTGCTAGAGGACCATTTTGTTGCATTACACACCATGTTGTACACCAGGAAGATTCTGGAATAAGTAGGGGATAGTTTTTATTTATTTTATGTTTCCCAGATAATTGTGTTCCATGTTTGATAAATCATCTTATCAAACAACCAAAAAGATTCAGTCAACAAGGTAACAGGGAAGTTGAGCATTCAAAAGAGATAAAGATGAAATATAGAAAGAGACATACATAGGGAAGGTCTTAGTCTAAATGGGTGGCAACATACTGTAAAACTAGATGGATGAGCAAAGGAAACACACAGTAGTAGAGGAGATTTTCCCACTAATTCCCCAATCCAGCTCCCGGGCTCTTCAACTTGAAAATCTCTATATTTAAGTAACACAAGTATTATATTCATAATACATTTTTAGATACACTTAAGGAATGTAGAGTTTATGGCTATAAAGTGGCACCACTCAGACTAAGTACCAAGGTCAAATGTCTCCACAAACAAGTTCTAGGCCCCTACAATTCATTGTAAGGATGAATTTGATGTAAGCAGATTCCTTGATGAATGTCTAGTAAGTGTGAAACTGCGAGTTCAAACCACAGTAGCACAAAAAGTAAAAAATAAAAATAAAAAGACTATTACAGGTGTAGTGGTATCATTCCTATTCTTATTACTGTCATTACATTCCACACATGTCTCTTGGATCCAGCAGAGAAAGATGACAGAACTGTGGCTCCTAAAAAAAAAAAAGAAAAGAAAAGAGAAAGTGGCTCCCCTAAAGCTCAGCATTCATCAATGCCAGAACCAGCCCCTGACATGCTGCTTTAAGAGACCTCCACCCATCTCAGAGTTCTGATGCTCAGCACTTTGCATAGGCACTCCAAGCAGGCCCGATGGCCCAGCCTTAGCTCTACATGTAGTCAAACTTCTCATTCTACCCTGTTTTCATTAATAACGAGGGCAAAGAGGCAGTGGCTGCAGCAGCAATGAAGCCAAGAGAGAAAGCAGCTGGTATGGGAGGGCTTTGTGCCAGACCCCTTCCCAGAGGGTCCCTGACACTGATTGCAGCAGTAAATGAAGAGAGCCAATAACTGTGCGGGGGGGGGGGGGGGGGGGCACTGGATCCTGCCAGGAAGGGACAGGGGAGGTAAGGATTCTTGTAATTACACTGGTGCAGGCTCATGAGGTTATCCCAGTGGACTCTGGATCCTGCAGCAGCTCCTATTTTAGCAGGAGCTTGGCAAGCCAAACCAAATGTGACTCATCCAGGCCACCTGTAAACGAATTCAATGCCTAACAACCTGTACAAAGCTACTAATTGTCGTAATTCACTTGGCACCTCTTCCCCAGTAGGTGCTACACCAGTGCCATAGAGGGAAAGTCCATTTCCTGTTAACGTCAGTTTTATCCTCCATAATTAATGCAGCGTAGAACTGTGTCATTTGAAAAAACCCAAGTACCATATTTTCCTCAGAAACCCGTGTTTAGCATCTCTTCTTTTGGCCTTCTCTTTCTCCACTCTTGTGACAAACATCTTAACTTTCTCTCTGGCTCATTTAGTTACTACTTCTCTGATGCATAATTTGAGTTGCAATTATTTTCTCATTTTCCCCTCCAGCTGGCACTAGTCTTGGTTGCTTCCATCTTGTACATCTTTAACATGTCACACTGTTGTCCTAGCTTATTGAAAAACCCTGGAAAGAGGGAAACGGTAACCAAAGTCAGTGCGTTCTCATGTCTCTAAAAGGCTGCTGGATGCCTGTGTGCTAGCTAGCACTGATAGAGTGGAACTCTAGCAAGCCAGCAGTGCACAGCTGGGCACTATTTCAAAGAAAAAGTTGGAAGACACCATTTCAATCTCTCTCTCTCTCTCTCTCTCTCTCTCACACACACACACACACACACACACATACACACACACACACACGAAGGTAAGCTGAGTGCCATTGACTTCTGCCTGTTACCTTAGCTACTCAGAGGCTGAGATCTGAAGACTGCAGTTCAAAGCCAGCCTGGGCAAAGAAGTCCTTGAGGCTTTTATTCCAATTAACCACCAAGAAGCCAGAAGTGGAGCTGTGGTTCAAGTGATAGAATTGCAGCAGGGGGAGGGGGGAGAGAAGAGGAGGGGGAAGCCAACTGAGAGCTCAAAGCCCTGAGTTCAAGCCCCCATACCAGCATAAAAAGGGAAGGGAAGGGATGGGAAGGTGGCTCAGTGGTATAGTGCTTCCCTCTCATGCATAAGGACCTGGGTTCAATTCCTCAGCACCACATAAGCAAAAAGAAAAAAGCCGGAAGTGGCGCTGTGGCTCAAGTGGTAGAGCGCTAGCCTTGAGCTGAAATGCTGAGGGACAGCGCCCAGGCCCAGAGTTCAGGCCCCACGACCCCCCCCCACACACACACACAAGGGAAGGGTAGAGAAGGGAGATATACTGGATCAGAAGCAGAGCATGACCATTTAGTAATGACAGTGTCCCCTGCAGCAGGCTCTCGCTGTATTTGACACAGCTGCAATGAGCGGCCACCTCCCGACTATAACTTCCATAAATAAGATACTTAGGGACAAAGATTTGTTATTCTGTATCTATGTCCCCCTACAAGATGCGGTGACTTAAGCTTAGCTCTGAAAGGAGACAAATAAAAAACCAAAATTTTGCAACAAAACAATGGGTTTTTTTTGTCTGAAAATGGAGCATCACTGCATCCATTTTCAGACATTTTCATTTGCATTTCAGTCTTTTTATATCCAATATAGTACATTGTCAGTATAATTAAATTTCTTAAATGAATACTAACCAATATCAATCTGTAACTTGTTTGTACAAACTTAAGTACAACAGTTTGCATGTTTTCTACACATGTCACAATGGTTTATAAATGACAATTTTTAAAATGCACCTAAGACTAACTTTCCCAAACATCTAACTAGATGCTTTTGCGAAAAAAAAGCAAGTCCCAAGGAACTCCACCAACTCCTTTCTCAAAAGTTTTATGGAAGTAAAAAGAAGAAACAAATAAATTTGTTCTACAAATATGATTATGATTTTAGTCTTGAATTATATTTACAGGTCAAGAGACCATATTGAGGGAGTGCGGAAGAATCTAGTGATCAAAAATCAGAGTGGTAAGCTGATTGTAGTGGCTCTGAAATCATATATACTCAGGAAGTGGAGATTGGGAAGATTATAGTTTGAAGCCAGCCTGACCAGTAAGTTCATGAGACTCTGTCTCAACCAATAAAAAGCAGGGTGTAGTTCACTCATATGCCTGCTGTCATCCCAGCTACATGGAAAGCCTTAGTAGGATTGCTATCCAGGTCAATCCATTCCAAAAGTAAGACCCTATTAAAAACTTAACAAAAGCAAAAGGGGCTGGAGGCATGGCTTAAGTGGTAGAGTGCCTATATAGCAAATGCAAGACCCTGAGGTCAAGCCCCATTACCACCAAAAATAGATATCAGAATGCTTTCTACTGTTCATCAGACAATGTTCTCAAAGTTGAACAAAGCAATCCCTCATTCCCACAGAGGGAAAAAAATTAGGTACAAAAAGGAAATGAAGTTAAAGACAATTTTCTTTGTCTTCCTCTTTTCCTCTTTAAAATGTTTTTGTTCCTTTCTTTGTTTGTTTTTGTTTGTTTTGCTGCTAGGGACTGAGTTCCATGTCTTCAACGTGCTAGACTCACTCTACCATAATCTACATTTCACTCTAGCAGTTATTTCAAAGACAGAAAGACCATTTCCTCTTGTTTTCTCTTGCCTTCTGATTTTTAGTATTACATCAATTGGTACAGTTTTTATTTTATACATATTAACCATTACAAATATCAATTAGGCCAGCCACTATTTTTATTCACTTATTTTACATTAAAATGACAGCAGGGTATAGTTAGACAGTAAGAACTATTTTAACTTTCAGTAACTAGAAAAAAGGAATTGTATTAGTTAAGAATCTTTCAGATTCAAGTCATGAAACTTGAACTTGAGTCAGCTGAGGCAAACGAGTATTTCTGTGAGAATGATGGAAAAGTCCAGGTATCTAATCAACAGAGCCTGGGGTTGACACAGCTCAACCACAAAGAGAAGAAAGTCCAACACCCTCCCTCCCATTGGTCCCTTCAGTGGTTCAGCCCCTTTCTTAGACTTTGAGCTTTCCCATTTGATGGCCACGTCCAGAGGACAAATCACCTCAAGGGCACAATTGGAACCCAGGATCCAAGTAAAGGTAATTCTCAATAAAAGAAGAGGCATTAAACAGGCTAGTAACCAGACAGTACAAGAATAAATAATCAGGAAAAACAAAAGCAAGCCCAGATTTGAAAGCTCAGCTATGTCAAAGAAAGAAGATAACCTAACATTGAATACTAGAAGTTAGTATTAAGGCACTCCTTGATGCTTTCTGGAAAAAAAAATCCTTTAAAAAAGTAATAAAACCAAAGAATAAATATTTTAATGGTAATATACTATACTATTTTTTCTCTTCCCTTTCTTAGATGATTTTTGCATTTTTCTCTTAATATCTATGCTTTTGGTCTAAAAAATGCCCTTCAGTTTTCATGCAAAGTGTCCATAATGTTGGTTTTAGGATTGTTTTTGAGTTAGATATGGTGTATTTTTAGGGTTCAGAATTGGTCCAAAGATATCTATGCTATGTTTAAGATTCAGATTCCAAGTCTCCATGCTCCAGATTCTCAGGAGTCTCCAGTTCATGTTCCTCTTGCAACTGCAACATTTTCAAGTTTAACTCCAGTAACGTTCTGGTCAGCTGATGGCTCTGGAAACGCATATCCAGCTACAAGTTTGGAAGAAAATAAAGACTTTGATTAGGTTGAGAGACCAATCAAAGGAAACCACTTTCTGACGCCACAGGAGAAAGAAGTACAGGAAACGAAGATATCAAGAAAGGATGTGTTTCTCCTCTTTTTCTCCCAATCTGAGTGTGTGGCCTGGCTATAAAATGGACTTCTCTATCTGACAAGGTAAAATCCAGATATATAAATTGCTTTGGAAATGACCTTGAAATGAAAACAAAACTAGCTGATGCACAAAGCTGTCCATATGAAAAATACCTGGGTACGAAAGGCTATTTTCCAGCAATGGCATGTGAGCCGTGGTGAAATCATTTATCTTTATGAGTTTTCCCAGCCACAGGGTAACTGCCCGGGGCCATCTGAGTGTTCCAGACCTGAGACCGTTTACTTGATTACTTGTCATTTCAAGTTTTCAGGATTAAAATGCCTCCCTACTGAACAAAAACATTTAATGACACCTTCGAGGCACATGTATAGTTGCGTGTACTTATATAATCGAATGCTTTTCACTCTAGGATGCAATCTATTATAGAGCAAGGCTGATTTATACCCTCCTTCCAGAGGAGTTTGTGATGGTCCTCAAATGTTAAAATAAATTTTTTAATATCTCTCTAGGGAAGATCACCTAGGAGGCAATCTCACAAAGTTTAGTCTAATATAATCTTTGTATTATCACCTAAAACTAATGATCAGCTACTTGCAAACATCTTCAATTGGGGGTTTGTGTGATGTGCATCATAAGAAACATATTCTCTCTGTTTAAAATTCTTTATCAACTCATCAGCAGTCACCAGGACATTATGTTAGGAGAAAGCAAATACTATGTTGGCTGTCCCTTCTCATTTTGCGAAATAATGCTATTGGGAACAATATCTTTTCCATTTTCCTCTAACATGATTTTTTGTTGTGGTTTGGTTTGGGAAAAAAAAATAAGACAGATGGGCTTCTGCCAAACAGATAGTAATGGTAACCTCACAGCACAACCACCAAAAGCCACGGCACCTAGTCTGTAAGATTTCATTCTCTAATGCATCCCCAAAGCTCTAGGTTCCTGCCCTGAGTTTCCAGCTTTTTTCTTGGCATTTTCTCCCATGCCAATTCCCACTACAGGTGTTCAGACATCTTGGAAGTCCCTGAGGAAATACTATGCTAAGCCACTCCTCCTGATCCCTTTGTTTAAGACTTCTTTGGTCATTTCTCTTTCCACTGAACACATATGCTAGTTCTTCCATAACTGCATGAGCAGGTGCTAAGTGCTCTTGTTTGCATTTCAACAATATCCATACACATGTCTCTCATAACACATAGGCTAGACTACAATGATACTGCTGAGAGCAGAGTTTGTTCCTGATTGTATCCCCAATTATGAGTGCACACATGGAAGAGTCTCTGGGTTCCTTAAAAGCCTGAGTGAATGAAAGGATAAATGAGTGAACTGATATATATATCTGTCCTCTACTTTCCCACTAAGAACCAAGGAGCAAAATTGTTGATAATTATTTACTAAAGTATGTATAATTCACACTTATTTAGGGCATTCAAACACCAATGGTCTTTAAACTTTACTTTCACTATAGATCTCTTTCAGAGTCTAGAGAAAGCTGTGAACTCTCCCTGAAGAAAACAAAATGCATGCCACGCACATAAAACCTTTTTCAATTTTAGGCTTATGGAATACCTAAAATCCACTCAGAAACCCTAGAAACTAATATGTTCCTCTTAGAGGACTAAGCACACAGAAAATAGTATAAATAACAACATGACTTTAAATTAACTGGACTTGTTCATCATTATTCTTTCCATAAATCTCATCCTGACAGAGAGTACACGCATACATGTGTGTGTGTATGTTCTACAAGTATCAAGCTGATAGTGTATTATCGGGAATTACTTCTAGATTTGACAATATTGAGCTTAAATATCCACTCTTGCTTCTTCCTCATGAACAATCAGCCAACAATTAGCACTTTTATGACAAGGTTGACCAATGACCATGACCTAGGCACATCTAATTTCCCCCTTCTCCCTCTCCCTCTCTCTCTCTCTCTATATATATATGTATACATACATGTGTATACATATATACACATATATATACACTTTTTGACATAATCCTCAAATTCTATAATTTTCACATAGGAGCAACAAATAGTACTTACAGTGGAGAACTTCTCATAATGCTATCTCATATTCTTACAGCAATTCTATGAGTATTATCTCCAGGCAAATGAACAAGTTCACATTTGGTTCTTAATTCCCCCAAGTCATTGGTGTTAGCTAATGCTGGAGTTCAAACTCTCCTCTGGTTTATTCTCTATCTTCTCCTAGTCCCCAATACCTTCCTTACCCAAAATTCTTAGCTGTAGAGTGACTTACTAGAACATTAAGGTGCAGGGGTGTCTCATAGCTCCAGTATGGTCTCCTTGCTGGGTTTAACTATAAATGACTTGAGATGCAGATAAAGGTAAAGACACATTGTGGGTCAGTAATACAGAGAGGCTCCTGAGCCAGGCAGTTTGGCACCCAGCCCAAAGCACAGGCCTGGTGTCTAAGAAGATGGTTTCTTTGTTTAACTTAGATTCCCGGTTTAAACTGTGGATGACAATGGGGTAGCAATTCTACTAGCATTCAGTGCCAAAGAGAACTTTCCATGTCAAGTCTCCATTACCCAGGTTCATAAGCAACACTGCTTTAAAGCCTGAAGTGCTTGTCTTTTTTTCAGATCGCCTAATTTAGAAAGTTTTTCATTGAACAGGGGCCTAAAATGCCCACGTATGTTTACTCCTCTTTCAGTCTTCACTAACCTGCTTAATGTTCCAAAGCTGCAATTTTACACAAGGCCTTATTGTGTAAATATGGTGTATAGATTAGGTAAAATGGGTGTCAGCGTTGAGGACCGCTTTCCTCCCAGGTGGCCAATGGCACGGTTGGTGCACACATCAGAACTGTGGAAGATCGGAGGCTAGTGACCTCTCCCCTGCCCCCCCCCCCTCCGGGAGCAACTCCTGTCCCTACCCCCCAAGTCCCTAGGTGGGCCACGCCATTCTAAAACGGGGGGTGATGGGCCCCGAGAGTGCTGTGGAGCGCCAGTCGCACCGCCCGCGCTCACCAGCTCCGCGCGCAGCTTGGCCAGAGCGCACTGCACGCGCGCCCCGCTCCGCTCTTCCCGCGCCCGGATCCGCTCTTCCCGCGCCGCCGCCGCCGCCGCCGCCGCCTCCCGCGCGCGCCGAGAACTCCCGCGCGCCACCGCCCGCTGGAAGACGCGCACCAGCCGCCGGCCCAGGTCCTCCAGCCGCCAGCTGGCCCGGGCGCTCGGCTCCTGCACGTGGTTGCCCGTGTCGCCCCCGAAGGTATCATCACCCGTCGAAGGAGAGCCTGGAGACCAAAGGCCAGCTCTACCCGGGACTCCAAGGAGTCTCCGGGTGCTGCGCTGTCTGGACTGGCCCAGGTCCCCCAGGCCCATGTTGGAGACGCAGAGTCTCCCTTCCAACGTCTGCTAGCGATGTGGCTGCACGTGTGAGCCCTAGGGATTGAGGTCAGACCCGGGGCGGGGGAACTCCCGCGCGGGGCGGGACGGTGCGAGGGACGCTGTGACTGCGCAGCGACTCGCGGCGCCCTGGCTCCAACCCCTCTACTGCCCTTGAACTGCGGCGGGAGGAGGCGGTTCCCTCCGGTAGAACTTTCCTCATTTTCCTCATGCTCTTTGGGGTGGAGACTAAGGAAGGAGGCTTGGACATTGAGCTGTGTGGAAGTAGGTGATGTTGAGATGCAAGCAGGTTTGGACCCAATGGTGAACTATGTTGACCCGAAGCCCTCAAGGTTGCTTTGATTGCTGAATACTCGGCCTTTAAACTACTTCTGACTGAACGGTCTGCCAAACAAAGGCTAATCTGATCCCTTTCCTCTCCCCAGGAATTGCCCACCAATTGAGAAAAGACATCGAATTACTATTTCTTCTTTCCTTCTTCTTCTTTTTTTTCTTTTAGGAATAATTTTATCTTTAAGTAGTTGTACAAAGGAGTTGTCATTCAACAAAGCAGTTTATGAATACACTGCATCTTGATCCCTTCCAATATTTTCACCCACCCCTCCTAACCCACCCTTTCCCTCACGTTTCTTAATTTTTAGGTTATGCATTGAATGTGTTGCTCTTTATCAAAGCAGTTTAGGTATACATTGCATCTTGAGCTGTGTCATCCCTTCAACATCTTCCCCCTTCAACCCACCCTCTCCCTTGAATTCTCAATTCTGTGGTATATACAACTTAGTCTTGCCTGTAGTCTCCTTCTTTTCCCTCTTCATTCTGCTCCCCTTTCCCCCTTGGCCTTACCTGGCTGTGAATGGTCTTACTAGTGAGTTATCCCAGGCCATTCCCTCCTGCTGGAATTCTGAAATTCAGTGTTCCCTCCTACCCTTGGCTCCTTGACACAATGTCCACATTTATGAAGGGCATGAAATAAAAATCAAAGCATCTTACTCCAAAGTATGCAGTTTTATAAAGACCAGTGTATTCACGTCCCAATATTACGTATGTCCTCTATCCATGAACATAGTCTACTGCCTCTTTGTGAGCTCATATGGAATTTCTTTGAAGAAATGAATACACTATAGTCATAGTGATTGCCAAAGACAAATAAATGTTCAGACCTCATGCATTCATTCAATAAACATTAACAAGTTGACCACAATGTTCCAGGGTCCTTCGTAAGTACTAAAGGCAAAACAAGTTAGGTGGATTTTTAAAATTGTTTTCTTTTTTCTGATCTTTTACTTCCCTTCCTTCCTTATTCCTTCCTTCCTTCTTCCTTCCTTTCTTTTTTTTTAATTTAATTTAATTTTATTTGTGAACATACTGTACAGAGGGGTTACAATTACATGGGCAGGATAATGCGTACATTTCTTACCAAGCATTGCAGCCTCCTTCCTTCCTTTCTTCTTTCCTTCCTTTCTTCTTTCCTTCCTTTCTTCTTTCCTTCCTTCCTTCCTTCCTTCCTTCCTTCCTTCCTTCCTTCGTTTTTGGCAGCTCTGCTGAACTCAGGGCTTTGCTAGGCAGGCATTCTATTACTTGAGCCATGCCTTCATGCCAAATGCTAGTTTTTATTAGCACTTACTATATGCTATCCATTGGTATAGATATAGATATATTAACTCATATACTCTTCACAATAGCCCTGTGAAACAGGTACTAACACTTCTGTATTTCCCAAATGAGGACATTGATTCAAGGAGTTTAATATTCATGTTAGATAGGGCAAAGCTGCAAAGTAGTTCCCCTGGGTATTTGCCCCTAAGTTGCCTGAATTGTATCCAAACCACTGGGATGCACCCTCGCTCCCTAAAAAGAAGAGGTTTTCTCTTCCATGGAAGAAGAGTAGGAGGTCAGGCTCATGGTGCTTAGCAAACTTAACTCTACTGAAATGACTTATGTCTCCACTGGATAAGAAGGTTACAGGTTGCCAGGTCTCTGTCAAATGCAACACCTCGCAATGGTTTACAACCTAACCCCAGTGATTACCTGTCATTGTGTATCTCTCAAAGTCTCTAGAAATATTGGAGGATGTGTTCTGTTGGTGGATATAGAAAATCCATATAGTCCACCACTTAGCAATAGCGTATAAAGTTCCATTTGGGTTGGTTTGGTGGTTGGTTGATGGAACTTGAAAATCAGGCCTTGTTGGGGCTGGAAAGGTGGCTCAGTGGTAGAGTGCTTGCCTTGCATGCATGAGCAGCACCACATGAGCAGAAAAAGCTGCCACAGTGGCGCTGTGACTCAAGTGGTAGAGTGCTAGCTTTGAGCTGCAGAGCTCAGGGACAGTGCCCAGGCCCAGAGTTCAGACCCCATGACTGAAAAAAAAAGAAAGAAAAATACATCAGCCCTTGTCAAGGAACAGTGTAAGTGTTTAAAATGAGTTTTCCACCATGACTTTTCACTTGTGTTCCCAGATCATTTACTTCAACAAGAATTTCTGTGAAGTTCAATTTAATTCAACAAAGAATGAATGGTTGCTGTGTGGTGTGGACTGTTGTACCTTGTGAGGAAA
This sequence comes from Dipodomys ordii, assembly GCF_000151885.1. Classification (NCBI taxonomy): domain Eukaryota; kingdom Metazoa; phylum Chordata; class Mammalia; order Rodentia; family Heteromyidae; genus Dipodomys; species Dipodomys ordii. The sequence goes on from NW_012267367.1 coordinate 5,443,569, forward strand.
TACAAAAAACGAATAAGACATAGATTTTGTCTCCAGGAGCTTAGAGCCCAGGACTCATTCATTCAACAGTGTTTACCTCATGTCACATTATGTACCAATTATGACCCACCATGCTCAGGCTACAGAATAAACCAAAGACACAAAACTGTGTTCTAAAATAGACTGGTTTGTGCACCCTTGGGCAGCACATATACTAAAATAGACTAATTTTACCACAAATAAATGCCTTTCCTGCCATAGACTGCTTTTTCAGCTAAGGTTCACTTTGAATTTTATGATATTATTTTCTTTTACATGAGCAAAGTGAATTGAAAATTAGAGAGTTAGGAATTAATAATACAGACATTCAAGGTAAGAAATACATTAGGTATCTATTCCTGCCCAACAAATTATTTCCAATTTGACTTAAAAACAGTAATATTAATTTCCCTGGTGATTTCTTTGCTTTCCCAAAATGTTACATGTATTTATTTTACATTTTAAACATATGATATACTTATATACATATTTATATATTCTATATTTATAAATATAACTAAAACATATATGTATATCATGTTTGAGAAACCACAAAACTTACAAAGATAATTTATATATAACATGTAATATAATCATTTATATGCATTCATATATTTTCACACATGGGTACTTAGCATTTCTTATATTCTTCATTTCTGTTTGAATTCTATATTTTATTTTTATTCATTTGCGTTCAAGGCTGGCCTTGAACTTGAAATTCTCCTGCCTCAATCTTCCAAATACTGGGATTTGCAGGTATGTGTCACCACATAATATTTTTCTTATTTCTAATTGATACAAAAACTTTATGCATATTTATATCATCCCATATGATGTTGCAACATGTGATGTTCAAATCAGAATGAGCATATCTATCTATCTATCTGAACACTTCATGGTAAAATAAAAAAGAGAGAGAAAGAAAGAAAGGAAAATCTTTCTTCTAGATTTTTTTAAATACACAGGCCATTGCTACAGTCACTCCACTGTGCAAGAGTACACAGACTTATTTTTCCTGTCTTACATAACTTCCAACTCGTTGATCTGTGCCTTTTTCCACCCTTCTGATCCTCCACATCCCCCAGTCCCTATAACCAACATTCTGCTTACTTTCCATGAGATCAATATATTATGGATTTCACATACAAACAAAATCATGTGACACATGCCCTTCTTCACCTGGCTTATTTCCCTTAAAATAATGTCCTCTGTCATGGATGAAAATCCATGACAGATTTCACCCTTGTTATAGCTAAATATTATTCTGTTCTGTATATTTGCCATTTTCTTTATCCATTTATCAGTTGATGGATTCTTAAGTTGTTTCTGTCTCTTGATGGTTATGTGTACTGTTGCAGTAAACACTGGAGTGCAGCTGTCTCTGACATTTTAACTTCCATTTCCTTTGGACACATACTCAGGAGTTTGGTGCCCCATCTTTTATTAACTCACAGAACCTTTGAGGCCCATCTGGATTTGCCCCATGTGGCATCCCCTCCACATCTCTGATCTCATCCCCTTCTACAACACCCTGGCATCTTTAATGTCTCCATCTCGGGGCATTTGCTTTGTTGTTGTCATGTTCTTGTTCATACAACAGAAGCCAAACAAGGGTGGCATTCTATACACAAAATTCCAATTTCATCTCCTTATCTCTCTAAAGAAAATCCTAAGAGTATTATGTCATTTGCAGGGAAATGGATGAACCTAGAACAAATGCTAAGTGAGGAAAGCCAAGCTCACAAAGACCTTCTCTCATATGAGGAAGCTAGATCTAAACTACAATAGAACGTGATAAATTATCCAGGACTGTAAGCATTCACACGCAGTGAGACCAAAGGAGCATATTCTTAGGAAAAGAACACAAAGGCACATCTGGTCATATAAATTAATATTTATCAAAATGAACTCCACTAATTGGAAATGAGTTTTTTTTCTTCATTGTCTTTTGTTTTTGTCTTGTTTGGTCATTTATCTGTCTTTGGGAGGACAAAGGGGGGCAGAAATGGAGGGACAAAAGAGTGAACAAATGCAGCAGTGGTATTCACTAGACACTACACTGACCTATACAACTGTGGGTAGGGATGGGAGGTGAAAACTGGGAGAGAGTGAAGGAAGGGGTGACACCGTCCAAAAAGAAATACACTTATTACATGATTTATGTAAGTGTAACCCCTCTGTACATCAACTTTATAATAACAATTTTTTTAAATTTTAAAGATTCATTACTTAGGATAAGGCATAGGAGAGCTACACCTATAATTCAAACAATTCAGGACAAGGAAGTAGAGAATCACTGTTTTAGGCCAACTAAGGCAAAAATTAGTGTAAGACCCTATAGGAAAGGGGAATTGAAAACAGAAGAACTTGGAGTATGAATCAAGTGGTAGAATGCCTGTGTGAGACCCTGAGCTCAACCCCTTATATAAATAAATAGATAAATAAATAATAAAGTGTACTTCATTTCTACCTCACTCATACAACATATCTTTAAGTCATTTCTACCTCTTTTCTTGCCTGGTCACTTTTTTGTGGAAAATTTGGACCCTAAATTTCTCTGTTTTCTGGCTGTGCCATGGGGGCACAGCTTTGTTTGCTCTTCAGCCATCATTCTCATAATAGTTCTTTTAAGCTCTGTGTGTACCTTCTGCAAATAGAATACCCCTCTGTGTGTACCCTCTGCAAATAGAATATCCCTGAGTACTCTTTGCCAAAAGAAATTAATATTTTCTAGGCTTCAGGGAAAGATAATTTTCCTTATAAGTTCTTAAATATTCCTAATATTTTTTCATGAAGTATTTAGTATCTTGGCATATTCAGAAGTTTGAGACGAATAAGGTAATATCATTTTCTGGTTACCTAATAGTAAAAAAAATATTTCCTTTATGGTTATGGAATGTCCAAAATGTAGAATTGCCTTTCTGACTTACTTTACCAGAATTCTGGAATCAAAGACATCCTGCCTCTACTTTGTATAAATACCAGGCTAATTTGTTCACAAGTAAGATAAACATAAAGTTTTCCCCAAGGGTCCTAAGCTAAGTTCAGAACAATTTAAATGTTATCCCTAGCTTCCTTTACATGGGATATAGCTGAATTTCTTGCTATAAAGGCATGTCACCAAATGGTGCATCTGTAAGCATCACAAACCTGTGCGTCTAAAAGACATAGGGGAATTTGTATTAGGATTTCAAAGAACTAAAGTTGGAAATGTCAGCAATGATACCAGCATAGCCATTGACCATTCCAATGGGTTAGACAACCATTATAAATCATCAGTGACTAGATGGAATAATACAATTATCATTGTATCCCCTAAGTGTGTATGATAGGATGCTTTATTGTTCAGTATGATGCCTGCCTCTCCATAGAAAGATCATATTTCTCCACCCTTCTGACCTCTGGCTGAGCAGTGAGATTTTGCTTAAGAGCAATGGATAGTAAACAAACGGGACAGGTTCTACTCGTTAGGAAAAAAATTAGACACCATCATACAATTCACATCTCTTTTCCAACAGCGTCCAGAGAGTATCTATATCCTCAGCCCCGGAATGAAGAGCTCACCAAGGTAAGAAGCTGGCCAGGTTTGGAATATTGTTTCAGTGAAAAATAAATGAGTAGAATTCATGAAGCTTTATATATTTGCTACTTTGAAAACCCTAACATATTATTCCTGTTTCCATTCTATCTTCTTTCCCTAAAAGCAGAGTGCAAAAGTACTCATCCAAAATACTAAATGCCCTGGTAAATGGAAGTTTCATTGCTGGAATCATCACTGCAAATACATGTACAGAAATTATTTGTACCAGAGAAGAAAATATTACTTGTTAGAAGATAAGCAAAAGTCCTAATAACTTTCCAAATATACTTGCACTTTTATTAGATGAATTATGACAATTGGATATAAAAATATAGGTCACATTAACAATTTTATTGACAGAAAATATGTAGCTCCTATAGAAGGTACTATATAATTTGACACTGTCATTTTATTGTCTGAGAAGATTAGTAGAGCCTTGCTTCTGCACCAAATATGAGGGTTCTGTTCTTTTAAAGTAGTTTTGATTATTTGTCTCATCTTTGTACTCTTTACCTTGAAGACATTTCTATCACAGTCTGCTACAATTCATCAACACCTGACACCTTTTAAGTTGAGACACTGGAAAATTTATGGCACTTTTCTGCAAGGTTTTTTGTGTCCTATGATATCCAAGAGTTTTGAGAAATAAAGTAGTTTTGATTTGTTGTGTTTAAACATACAGTAGTCCTTGAATAACTATTTTCATTTGCAATTTTGATCCTGAAAGTTCTACACGCTTTGAAAATAAGATCTGGAAAGCCCATTATTTTTCATTTTACAACTGAATTCTGTATGTAAAATTGAAATATTATCCACTGCTGCTCAACCTGTACTTGTTGAATTGGATCTTAGTGCAATGACACTCACAGACACTGAAGCAGAGAAGTATGTCAACAATCACATTATTTTTGTGATTAGTGACATGGATTAAAATTTTAAAGGTAGTAATTGCCAAAAAAAATTTTAGTATTTATAGTAGGCAGCCTCTAAAACAACTTCCATACCTCTGCCTAGATCCAGTGACTCATTCCAACAGAGAAGAGCAAAAGGCAGTCGTGGCATTAAAAAATTCTCCTTACTTACTCTCTCAAACTATTTTGCTCACTTGCTCTGGGGAGAATCAGCTGTTATGCCAGGAGTTGCTCCATGGAAAGACCTCAGTAGCAAAAACCAGATGATTGAGGTACCTTGTCAGCAGCCTGAGAGGAGTTGAAGCCCTCGGTCTAGTGAGCCATGAGGATCTGACTTTTGGCTCAATCAGGTGAACGAGCTTGGCTGGGGACCCTCCCCCTCTGGTGCCTTTGAACGACACTGTAGCCCCACATAGTTCCATCATTGCATCCATATGAGAGACCTTGAGGCAAAGGAAGTCACAGATTCCTAATAATGGCAATTTTGAAATAATCAGTGTCTGTTAACCTAAGCTTCTAAGTTTGAGGATAACTGACATAGAATACTTAAGTGTTTGAATGCTTTTCTTTGTCCACTATGTGGCAAGACTACAAATGGAATATAAGAACATACGTACCTAATTCATGATCTCAAATATTTCAGCATCTAATGAGAGAGGTAAATATGTTCACAACTCACATCCAGGGTTCTACAACCGGAGGGTAACAACTGCATTTGAAGATGTCGTCTTTGTACTGACATGCACCACACTTACTGGGTTATTGGCCCATTTTCTTCTTTCAGTTTGTCTCCAGTGCCCCCTAGTGATTGCAAAGTCTACTTCATAATTCATTCAAGAGTCCATTCTTGGTCACCTAATGGCAAGCAACTTCAGGCAAAGCAAGGCAAGATACATCCACTGTCACTTCAATTGTCTACTTAGTGCAACTAAGTTATTAAAGAATATAAACCGTAAAACAAGCATGGTTTTTCAAGTGTAGATAGGCATGTTTTTCAGATGTATTTTAGTTGTTTTTGTTTTTTTTTTTACTGGTCCTGGGGCTTGAACTCAGCGCTCTACCACTTGAGCCACAGTGCCACTTCCAGTGCAGATATATTTTAAAAGGGGTTAAAAAAAACAAATGCAAAATTATAAGCAATGGTTACCTTCAGGGCCTGGATGTACTTAAAGCAGGAAACATTCTTTTTTGCTTTTTTGCTTTTTTGCTTTTTTTGTCTTTTTGTTTTGGCACTAGGGACCAAACCCAGGACTTTGTATTTGCTAGGCAAGCACTTTGCCATTGAATTACATCCCAGCTCAGAAAACTTATTAACTCTGTATATTTCTTCAGAAGTACAAGCTTTCGGGCACACTTTAAAAGTTCATGTCTTCTGCCAGGAGATCACCTCGGGCCTATATCCATTTGATCAGAACCCAAATCTTTAGAAGAATTGTATTTCTCACTTCACTACTTCGTTCTAATTGGATGAAGAAATGAGAGGCATTGTTCCTTATGTTTCAATTACACACCAGCATTCCATTTTATAGGGTCCTCCTAAACAGGATTACAGTTTAGAGTCATAACAACCTTGACAACCTTGGTAGACAGTAGCAAAAGACTTGAGAAATGATCATGCATGTAATCAAAAAACCAGATGGTTCAAAGGGACATGATGCTAAGAAGAAACAGTAGCACTCCATGTTATAATTGGTTATTTTAAGAAAATCACCAGCTACTTGGAGGCAGAGCTCTGGAGGATTACTGTTCATTGTGAGCACTAGATCCCATCCCAACTAACTCAACAAGCCAGACATGGTGGTCCATGCCTGTTATCCCAGCTATGCAGGGAGTATACTAGAAGGATCACTGTTCAAGGTGATTCCTCCCCCCTCACCAAAAAAAAAAAAAAACATAAGCCCCTATCTGAAATAATAACTAAAGCTAAAAAGGACTGGGATAGGGTTCACATCCCGGGCCTTACTGACTACTAAGAAGTGATTCTTTGAAAGGAAAACTAATTTGTAATTGTGCTAACAAAAACATTAAAGCTAGAAATTGCAAAATCAATAATTTAACAACCCATAATTTTAACAACCCTCTAGACAGGAGATCAACAAAGTGTAGAACCGTACAGACATGGATTCTTCACTCACTTGGACTTTTTTGATGTTTTTATTGTAAAGATGCTGTACAGAGGGGTTACAGTTACATGAGTGAGGTAATGAGTACAATTCCTATCAAGCATTGTTACCTCCTCCTTTGTTTTTCCTGTACTATCCCTACCCTCCCCACCTCCCCAACACCTCCCTCTCCCTCCCCCACACCAAGTTGTAAAGTTCATTTCCAACATCTCATTGCTAAGATGGGTCAACCTGTATCCTTATTTCAGCATTTTTTTTATTTCCCTTGCCAGTGCTGGGGCCTGAACTCCGGGACTGGGGACTGTCCCTCAGCTCTTCAGCTCAAGGTGAGTGCTCTACCACTTGAGCCACAGTGCCACTTCTGGCTTTTTCTGCTTATGTGGTGCTGAAGAATAGAACCCAGGGCCTCATGCATGCAAGGCAAGCACTCTACCACTGAGCCACATTCCCAGCCCCACACACTTGGACTTTGATTCTGCAAGACAAAGAAAAGCATTCAAACACTTAAAGGAAGTAGAAGCTTAGGTTAACAGACATTGTTTTTCCACAATGATTCTACTTATCTTCTATTATAATTCTTGACTTCATTCAACAAAAGATGCAGGCAAATTAGCTGTAGCTCAGGAAGTATCTAAACTGAGATTTGTTGGCTTGCCACAAAGTTGTTATAGTTTTGACCTCAAATCTTTCTTTATATGTAACTCAACTCTACTCACCCACCTTAATTTAGATTTAGAATGTAATTCCTCTTTTTAATTTGATGTTCACATTTTTCTTCAGCAATGTAATTTATTTTATGATTGGCATCTTGGTTAGATTAATTTTTATCATTTATTCTCACATATCTTAACACTTATCCAAAGCTTTATTCTTTTCTGCTTTGATTTAAAAGAATTTATGCATAACTAATGAAATACCCTATCTAGCTAAATTATTCTCATGAAATATTTAATGAAACTACCAGAGAAATGAAATGTATTGAGTTATTTTTAGAAAGTGAATCAAGATAAATTTTAGTCATGAATAACATTATTTCATATGTCCACCCAATTCTTAATAATACTATCCAATTCTTATTACTATTAAACATGGCATTATTACAAGGTCTCTTAATTAATAAAATAAATTATTGCCACTGGATTTCATAATGTCAAGTAGTTATTAGCAAGACAAAATCTGATTTCATAGTCTAAGAATCATAAAAATTTATTGAGTGGTGCTTAAAAACTAAAATAACTTTGGAAAACTATCTTTGACTTTTAGCTGCGCTATTCAAGTAGAAATTCTCTCAAGCTGGCGAGAATTTTAAAACTATAAAATAAATCTCCTCTGTAGTGATTCACAATTACTAAGTTTTATGTATCAAATTTACAGAGACCCTGCACTAGAGAAACTTGATTTGACCTGCAAACCAATCATATTGTAATAATAAAACACATTTTTGTTTCCTATTGTAATAAACCCCAAAGAACTATTTATTGAGTTACAATTTAAAAATACAGCTCTCAGGTCAATGAGAGTGTGCTTTTTAGTTAATATATCTGGTAAGCAGAAAAGGATTAATTAGAAAACCAAACTTTCTACCCCACATAGCAGCTCTTCAGTTGAGTAAAGTTTTAAGAAGCCAATAAGTAGTACACATTTCTTATACTCTTGAGCTTACTACTCAATAATACATAAATTGATGAAAAGTCATTATTGGAGGATGAGGTTTGAAAGTGAAGCTGCTATTATTGTTCCAATTGAACTTTAAATCACTACCAACAAAATCGTTTAAATAGGGATACAGGTGGACCCATTGCAACAAAGAGATGTACAAGTCGTTACGTCAAAAACGAACTTTACAACTTTGGTGAGGTGGGGGAGGGAGCTGGGAGGATTGGGTGGGGGGGCATTCAGGGGAGGAAGGGAAGGGATGGAAAGGGGAAACAAAGGAGGAGGCTACAATGCTTGATAAGAAATGTACTCGTTATCTTGCACATGTAATTGTAACCCCTCTGTACAGTATTTTCGCAATAAAAAAAAGAAAGAAAAAAAAAGAAGGGATAGTGGGAGAACAATGATTGACAAGAAAAAAAATTGAATAACCAAGTCCTTAAGGAGCCTCAAATCCTCAAGAAACCGCAGGCATCAAAAAAAGAAAGAAAGAAAGAAAGAAAGAAACCGCAGGCATCAATGATATTAATTCACTGAGGCTCCATTGAATCTTCATCTTTCTCATAAATTCAGAAAAATCTATGGTTTTCAAGCATATCTAGATTTTACCTTTTAAGGAAAGGGAGTATAGTGCATCGCAACTTTTTACATGCCCTACAAGTAAAGCTCATATATATTTTAAAGTTTGAAACCAAAAGATAGTAAGTAGTTCACTGCATAAAGGGCATAATAGACAAAAATATAACATCTTCTAACTTTATGCCATACTTATGGGACTTTCAAGCGTATAGTATTAAGTACATCAATTGAAAGAGAAAACAGCTTTGTTCAAAACTTATATTGTGCAAGAAAAGACATTAGCTCATAAGATTTTAATCATAGTGAATGTGAACATGGAATTCAGAGGATAAGTGTTTATCTCTGTTCTAACAGAAACCTCAAGAATGAAAAGAAACTACAGAAGTTTTTAAATAATTTTTATAAAAATGAATGCCCAAAAATTATATAAAAATCTAAGTCATAAAACACTACTCAAATCACATCACCTTTATTAATATCAATATATTCCCTCTAATCATTTAACACCTAATATTAAGTTATTACAAAGAGAGTAACAGTCTCTTGAAAAAGTAAAAATATTTTAGTAATATATTAAAATATCAGTGATATTATATTAGTAAATTTTAATAAAATTGCTCTAGTTAATATTTAACCATATATCATTGTATACTGTATGTAACATATTATTAGCATATCAGTGATATTACTGTTGTACATTAGGTATCTATTTGACTTATAACAACAGTATTATTATTAGTAAGTAGAAATTATTTATCTCCTAAAAGAAATATTTTTAATGTAATAGTGAAACTCAAAATAAGGCAAGACAAAGTTTAGTTACTGGTGACCTGATAAATATAGTGCCAGCGAGCAGACCACCCTTACACCTTTAGAATCCCTGTTAGCTAGTAAGCATTTAATTTCATAACTTATGCATCAAAGAGTATGACTTGAACAGTATCATATACTGGTTAGCCCTCAACAAATTGAAAACAGCTGTGGAATACATCTGACCCTTTACCCTGTAGGTTCACGCAACAACAACCACAAAATTCTGGTTGCCTACTAAGCAAGCAAATTAACCACGATCCTGTTCTACATAGTAAATCTATAGTAAACATAGTCAGCTCTTATCAATCTGTGGGAAGAAATTAGACGTTTTTCCTGATAAAATAATGCATAAACATTTTATGCATTTGACCTAGTGAGGTTTGATGCCTTTAAATTGTTGTTTCAGTAATTCTTCCCATGGCCTGTCAGTAATAGTTTTTTTTAAAAAAAAAAAAAAACTATTTTCTATATTCTAATGTATTAGCTAACCATTCTCTAGCCTATAAAATAATCTTACAAACTGAATCTTATAACTGGTCTTCCCCAGATAAGAATTTATAAATATGTTAGTGTCCTGTTGAGTATGGAAGGAACATGTGAAAAGCAGACAAGAAGGCAAGAAGGACTGGAAGTGTGGCTCAAGTGCCATCCTAGCAAGTATGAGGCCTGGGTTCAAAACACCAGCATATAAAAATTAAAGTAAGCCGGGCGCTGGTGGCTCACGCCTGTAATCCTGGCTACTCAGGAGGCTGAGATATGAGGATCGCGGTTCAAAGCCAGCCCGGGCAGAAGAGACCGTGAGACTCCTATCTCCAATAAACCACCAGAAAACCGGAAGTGGCGCTGTAGCTCAAGTGGTAGAGCCCTTGCCTTGAGCTGAAGAACTGAGGGACAGCGCCCAGGCCCAGAGTTCAAGCCCCACGACCGACCAAAAAAAAAAAATTAAAAAAGTAGACAAGAGCCAGCTTAACACAAGAGCAAAAAAGCTCAAGGACAGCACTTAGGCCTTGAGTTCAAGGGCACACGGGCACACACACACACACACACATACACACACACAAACTGACCCAAGATAAGCCTAATATATAGCAATAATAAATTAAAGATAAACATAACAATTGTTTCAGTGCAGAAAGGTAGGTGTTAACAACCTGGAACATTAAAAGAGCTTAGTGTACTTTAAATGTAGGACAAAACATAAAAGAATTGATATGAAATTAGCCTATCTTCCAATGGAATTATTTAGTAAATTCCTGTTTTGCAATGTGACTGGTTCTCCTATGGTATCATTAAAGATCTCAGATGAGGAAGAATCAGAGTCAGAGCTGAGTCTCATCTATTTAGAACAATGGGAGCCATTTTCCATGTCGGGAAGACATGCCTCGGCTTTCAAGCCTTCAGTGAAATAAATTATCTGCAGATAATGTTCACAGAATGTCCATTGCAGAAAGTGTTTGATGGAGAATTTTGTTTATAATTTCTAAAAGGTGAGATTGTTGCCATAAAGGGAAGTACTAGTAGAGAACTTTCTCCTTTTTTTTTAACCAACTAACAAGTGCTCTTGAAAAGTATCCCTCATCATCTCAAGTCACTTCAGCCCGACAGTCTAATAATGGCATCAGCTCTCTATGATATGAGCTGATAAGTAATTGTCCTCTGCATCATCTCCCTGTTAAAAAAAAAATTCCTGAATCCCATAAAGACAACTTCTTAAAGTAGGATAAAGTGAGAATTGCCTAATTAAATCCATGAGCAAACCACAATCTTTGTCAAAACTAATCTCAGATTAGAAGCAAAGAAGTTTTGTTTTTCATTAGGGAGAAAAACTTTAATTCTACCCTCAATTAAGGACAAACTATGAAACTCAGGTCCATGAACTATTAATTTAACAGATAAGAACTAACTCCCAGATATTTCATGCTGTTCAAAGTGAAGGATTCATTGCCTCTGAGCTACACTCAGAAAACTTCATAGTAAAAGCCTCATTGACACAAGTGAAATAAGAAAATCACTTGAAAGTCCATTTGCTTCCCTACTGGAAACTTTTGACTTCTGTAACAAAAAAAAAAGAATTACTATACTTTCCCTTACATTCATGGATTCAACTCTGTGAATTCAAATACCAATAATATAATTTCAATGGAAATATTAACGATAGAAGTTATTTCTGACATCCTCTACACCACGTTAGAAAAGCAAAAGACTCCGTATGCTATCCCTTATTTCTTGAAGCAAACTACTTGGTCTCTATGACCTGTGTTTGCAACAAGCCATGAGAGTAATAAATGCAATCTGGATAGAGTTGTAAAACCATACTAGAAGTGCTGGGATTATACACCTGAAAGACACTCTTGTCTCTTTTTTTTTAATCCCATCTTTGAGCTTCAGGCAGAGTTATTTCATTCCCAAGAGTTATTTCATTCCTGTTAATGTTAGGAAGGATTTACAGGATGCTGCAAAACCAAAATTCTAAGCACTAAGAATTAGCTGACAAGCCTACAAATTGTCAAATAGACTTCAAAGAGTGAGTCAGCCACTTCCTAATAGACTCTCAAACCTCTCTTAAGTCTCAGTTTCTCAATTTATAAAGAGAGATAAGGATGATCTATTCAACACAATATAATTCTATGCTAGAATTCTATACAAGAATCATAGTATTCTATACTAGAATAACTAATACATGTACATAAAACACTATTTCCTTCTGGAAACTAAACAGTGTGCTCACGTCTATCTACATTCACTTACTTCTCAAAGTATCTTTAACAGAGCAAATGCTAATATTGCCATTGCCATGATTATTAGCAGTAGTAGTAATATAGTAGTAGTGACAAATTGCCAATTTATTAAATGCCTACTGATTATAACCGAGAGGTTGGGAAAGGTGTTTTTCAGGTGGATGTGCCAAGTGTTTAACTATTCACATCTATACCTCAACCTCTAGAAAGAGCATGAACCTTTTCTCCTACCTCCTCCCACTACTGGTGAGGATCTATTATTTGAATCACTGGGAGAATACGGAAAGACCGCTCTTCTTTTAATAATTAATTGTTTTTATACATAAATGTTACGGTTACATGAGTAAGGTGATGAGTACATTTTAACCCCTCCTTTGTTTTTTTTCCTACTATCCTTTCCCTCCCCGCCTCCCTCATTCCCCCCATCCTGAAGTTGTAAAGATCATTTCTAATATAGTGTCTTGTGAGTTTCATTGTTGCAATAGGTCATCCTGTGTCCTTGTTTCAGCATTTTGTTATTCCCCTTCCCCTCTCCAAATTAGATAAATGTACATACAAGATGCAGGGTACCAAAATCAACTACAGTGACAGCAGGGGATATACCATAGGGGAAGAACATACATATCCCCTGTTGTCACTGTATTTGATTTTGGTACCCTGCATCTACCCCCTCTTTTGTGATTGTTGAGTGTCTGCAAGTGCCAGTGTTCTAGACTGTGGGAATATGCAGTACACATAAAAGAAATCATTTGCTAGTTTGTATACAGGAGAGGGTGAACTTGGATAATAAACAAACAATGAAAATTACATTGTGGGGCAATAAATCTATCCTAATTTCCTCAAGAAAGGAGGATTAAATTACACCCAAAGAGTAATGCCAGTTGTTTCATTAAACATACTAGCCAAAAAAGATCTCCCTGATAAGGAGACATTTGAGAATAACCTGAAGAAAATAAGTCAGAGTCCTGTAGATATCCCAAATAGATGAACAGCAAGCACAAAGACTTTGAGATACATATTCTAGGAATAATTAAACAGGAGCAAGGAGGTTAAGGTGACTAGGTAGAATAAGTATGGAATAAGTCAATAATATGTTCTCTGTGTATATGTGTGTGTGAGAGAGAGAGACAGAGAGTGAGAGAGAGAGAGAGTGTGTACTGGGGCTTGAACTCAAGAGTCTTGCATTCCCATTTGTTGTGTGTGTGTGTGTGTGTGTGTGTGTGTGTGTGTGTTTGAACTCTGGGCCTGGATGCTGTCCCTCAGCTCTTCAGCTCAATGCAAGTGCTCTACCACTTGAGCCACAGTGCTACTTCTGGTTTTCTGATAATTTATTGGAAATAAAAGTTTCATGGGCTTTCCTGTCCGGGCTGGCTTTGAAACACGGTCCTCAGATCTCAGCCTCCTGAGAGCTAGGATTATAGGCGTGAGCCACCAGCACCTGAGGTTTTTCTTTGTCTTTATCGCTTGAGCCACAGCTCTACTTCTGGCTTTTTGGTTATTAATTGGATATAAGAGTGTCAAGATCTTTTCTTCCTAGGCTAGCTTTGAACTGCTATTCTCAGATCTTAGACTCCTGAGGAGCCATTTATAATATGCTAAATTATGGTCATGCCATGATTTAGAGAACTCAGTTGCTGACTCATGCCTTTGTTTCTTAGTTTTCTCCTCAGCCAAACTCTGTATGTTCCATTGAAGCCTTAGACCAATTAATATATTATACTTACAAAGCAGTGGGGGTTTTTCAAGGTCACTTTTGTTTCAGACAAAATTACTGTTCTTAAATTTTTGTGTGTGTGAAGGAAGAGTAGCATATTAAAGGAAAGTGTGTGTGAGTTGCTATTCCCTACAGAAATGAGCTTATTTTCTCACTTCAAGAAACTGAAATTGAAAATAGAAAGTATATCAAACTCAGCCTAAGGATTATCCTCTTCCCTTAAGACTGGTCTCATTGATGAATATGACACCTTGGACTCAGATTTTTCTTTGACTCTAATAACTATACTATACTATACTATTCTAACTATACTATCCTGTATACTATACTATATAATTCTAAAGAATCTTGTTAAATTTTTCCAAAAGACAGAGCAAAATTATGATACTCATTAATTTTACACAAACAATTGCATCCAAGATAGATATGTAGCTTAATTTCTTATGCAAATAAATCTTTTAAGAAAGAAAATATAAAAACACTAAAGAGACAATAATTGTATTAAGAAAAAAATTGACAAAAAAAGAAAAAATTTGACAGCAGAGTGGCTTCAAATATAGTGCCATTGGTAGATCTATCTTTGCATTTCAAGTATATATTAATTAGACTTCTGTCAAAATTCATATTAATAGCTGGACACCAGATTCTCATGCCTATAATCCTAGCTGCGCAGGAGACTGAACACTAAAGACTGCAATTCAAACCAACCCAACCAGAAAAGTCCACAAGACAATATTTCCAATTAACCAGCAAAAATGCTGGACATAGGCATGACTCAAGTGGTACAGCATCTGCTGCAGGAGTATACAGACCTGAATTCAAGCCTCTGTACTAGAAGAAAAATCTTCTGAATATAAGCAGAGTAACACAGTGGCTGACACCTGTAATCAGAAGACTGAGCTCCTCCAGCAAAAAGCCAAGAGGGTGGTATAATTTGAGTGGTAGGATACCAGCCATGAGTTCAAGTATTATAGGAGCTGTATATCAGGAAATGGGGACAAAAGTCCAACATATATTTCACAACACCACAGAAATTTCTAAATTCATCTCCTAAAAGTTCAGAACAGTTATAATTTTCTTAGTCTAATAACTCCTCCATCTGAATCCCTCAAAGGCATGGGATTGCTGGTGACTAAATATTTTTCCAGCCCAGACTTTGTTCTGAAATACTTTGCACCTGCTACAAATTTCTGCTAAAGGAACTCCAAAAAGTCAAGAAAATTTGTATCTCTCAATAGTTGAATATTTTGCATAATGTATCATGTATAATATTTAAAGCATTTTCAAGACATGTTGTACTGGGACACTCAAATTAAGTCACAAAAATCTGATGTTTGGTTTTAAAACAGTCATTGTGGGTTTACTGTGTACATTAGACACCAATCTTTCTACTAAGTATGGCTTGTTTTCCTTTTTTGGATGACATAGTTGATGACTTCTGTGATTCGGGACAACCAGTAGCTGCAAACCCAGCTATTGCTTCCCATCACTGGAATATTCTGTTGCCACAGCTGAACCCTTTCCATGTTTACTTGATTTTTGTAGATTCTTCTTGAGCTTTTGAAAATGAAAACATTTTTTTAATCACAAAGAAACACTTATTTAAATAAACACTTATTTAAATAATATCATATAGATGAGCCAAGGACAGACTCCTCTGAAGTAACAGAAAATCCCACAATAGAAAAATAAAGAAAGAAAGGGATTGGAGAGGAAGAGCTCCAGCACAGTTTTTTGCAATGATATCTGAAAGTTACCAATACAAACTAATCAAGTAATACGTGAGTTCGTTATATTGTGCTTTTCACACTGCTATTTTTCTACTTATCTAAAGAGTAATTCTATTTTTCAAAAGTTAGCTCAGAAAGTACAGGAGGAATAAACAACCCCTCCATCGTACTAGATTAGATCATGAGAAACTGTCTAAAAGTTATTAAAAGGAGAGTCTATCTTGCAATCAAATCCAGCATTAGATCCCTGATCCAACGGCGATCTGGCCTAACAACACAGAAAATACCACTTTAAAGAGGCATTTTCACATTATTTAACCTTAGCTTGTTAGATTGAGATCAGGGATTGAAAAAATATGAAAAGTTGTTGCTCTGTGGTAACCTCATTGCCCTGCGGCCTGGCCTGCTGGAGGGGCGGGGCCTGTTGCTGGAGGAGGCGGGGTCTGCCCCCCGATGGGTGGGGCATGCTGCCCAAGGGGGCGGGGCTTCGAGAGGCTGCTGTCACCACCCCACAGCGAGACCTGTCAAGCTGTCAAAAATATGGTGGGACAGCGGGCAGCTTGGGAGAGGGGGCGTAAGCAGTGGTTAAAGCCATTCCACCCATGGGAGTGGGCGAGGAGCAAGCCTATACTTAAGCTGCGTGCTCAGAGCAGTGGGGGATAGAGAGAGACAGCAGGAAGAAAGAGAGGCAGCCAGAGGCGCCTCCCAGGGCCCAGCAGGGCAGGCCTGCAGGGGAGGAAGGAAGGAAAAGGCAAAGCCTTCCCCTTTGGAGCTTTGGAGGTCTGAGGTTTGGAGGTTTGCAGACTGACTCACTGGTGGTTTGCCCACCAACTAATAAAGGTCAGGACTGCCCATTGGAGGCTTGGAGGTTTGGTGGTCCAGGCTGCTCTTGGTTCTGAGTATCCAGCCCAGGACAAGGTAGTCGCAGTCCCCCCTTTCTGGTGTACATAGTATAAATACGATTCTTTTGTTATCTTTAACCGTGCTTCAATGGATTGTCTCACTCTTTGAAGGTTATAATTCTACTACTGATAGAAATTGTATTTTAAAAGGATTTTAAGACAGAATTATGGCGCAAAATGGTCACATAAGCTATTACCCTAAATGCATTATACAGTAAATATGACCAAATGGGATAACATCCGGGATGTACCAGGAAGATCAGATAGAAGAACTTAGGTAAATGGGGTGGGGTAGGGGTTGGAGAATAATCTTGTTTGTGTAGTGAACCATGCATAAGATAGGGGGAAAAAAGCATTAGGGGTGAGTGTGTACACCTGTTATTCCAGATACTTAGAAAGCAGAAGTAGAATTGTGGTCCAACACTAGTCTAGGCAAAACATTATAACCTATCTGAAAAACCAACTTAGTGTGGAAAGACTAGGGATATGGCTCAAGTAGTAGAACAGTTGACTATCAAGCACCAAGTCCTGACTTCAATTCTCAGTACTGAAAAAGAAAAGAATGAAAATGGGCAAGAAAAGAGAGGAAGAAGAGGAAGAAGAGGAGGAGGAGAAAGAGAAGAGATGAAGGTGGAGAAGGAAGGAAGGAGGGAAGAGAAGTTTCTTATTTGTATCTCCTATTTGGATATGGCTCTGTATTCTCCTATTTGGATCTATAGGATTTACAAAAGGGCCCAGATTATGCATATATGACTTGTCATTGAATTCTGTAGCCTTTCACATTGGCATAAAGTTGATAATTAAATCTTAATTATATCAAAAAGCTAATATCAATTGATGGGAAGTAACGTAAACTGAAGCACTCACCTTTCCCCTGACAGCCTTATCTTAGAATTGCCCTTGCTGCTGCCTCTGCTGAATCATCTCCCCTCCCTTACCCCCTACCCCTTTCCCTTAAACAAATGTATGGGGTAGTTTTGGAAGAGTCTGAGACCAAGGCCACATCTGGCACTGCTGCCTCTGGTGGACTCAGATGTTGTTGAACCCTTTAAACCTTCTACCCGATTGCTTTCCCACCTCAACTCCATCTCACCACGCTTCCAGCTGCCTTGACTGACTTCACTTTTTCCACCTAATAAAAAGGAACACTAGCCTGGTGCTGGTGTAATACTAGCTACTCAGTAGACTGAGATCTGGGGACTGTGGTTCAAAGCCAACCTGGACAGGAAAGTCTGTGAGACTCTTACCTCCAATAAACCACAAGAAAATCAGAAGTGGCCCTGTGGCTCAAAGTGGTACAGCACTAGCAATGAGCTGAAGAGCACAGGGACAGTGCCCAGGCCCAGAGCTCAAGCCACGTGACTGGCAAAAAAAAAGGGGGTAGGGAGGGGGGAAGGAGGGGGAGTGTGTGTGGGAGGAGATGGGAAGGGATGGGAAGGGGAAAGAAAGGAGGAGGCAACAATGCTTGATAAGAAATGTATGCATGGGGCTGGGAAGGTGGCTCAGTGGCAGAGCGCTTTCCTTGTACGCCTGAGGCCCTGGGTTCCATTCCTCAGCACCACATAAGCAAAAAGAAAAACACAGAAAGTGGTGCTGTGGCTCAAGTGGTAGAGCGCTAGCCTTGAGCTGAAGAGCTGAGGGACAACGCCCAAGCCCAGAGTTCAGGCCCCACGACCAGACCAAAAAAAAAAAAAAGACAGAAAGAAAGACAGAAAGGTATGCATTACCTTGCCCATGTAATTGTAACCCCTCTGTATGGTATTTTCACAATAAAAAAAAAAGAACCCTAGTTGTAAGGGGAGGAATGATCCATTTCCCCTCAGCTGGGTTTAGGAAACTTGGTTGCCCTTCCCAGGCTTTCCTCCCAAACGAAACCTGTTGGTCTGTTCAGTTTTCCTTTCTGTTCTTTTTCTTTTCTTACATCAGTGTTGTGTGCTGAGTATAGATGCATGCATTGGGTAACTCTTTTCTTTCTTCTTCTCTAAATGCTAAACTGATGCTTAAAAGAAGAAGTACTATCTTCCAGCCATGAAACAAGTCAGTACTCCAAAGAAGATAGAGCTGAAAAATGCAAATGGTATCAGTCTTTGAAGTCTTTGAAGGTTTTGGCTCCTCCTCATTCCTGATGAGGAGGAGCCAGGAGCTGGTGCTCATGCCTATAATCCTAACTACTCCAGAGTCTTTACATCTGAACATGGCTGTTGAAAATTAGCACAGTATAGGAAAATCCATGAAACCCTTATCTCCATATCACCAGTAAAAAACCAGAAGTGGAGCTGTGGCTCAAATGATAGAGCTTTAGAATTGAGCAAAATTAGGTAAGGGACAGTGCCCAGATCAGACCCCAGTATTGGCACCAAAAAAAAAAAAAGAAAGTGGTCCACATATGAGCAGCTTTGTGATTACCTGAAAACTGCTTCAAAAAACAATAGTAGACTCTCTGACTTGACTCAAAATTGAACTCAAATTTGATATAAACAAGATCTCAGTGTGTACTGTGAATATGAAGTCATTAGCTTTAGGAAAGCCAGCAGTAACGGTCAGTTTCCTTACCCTGATTATTTCCCAGCATGTTAAATGTCATGTGGATCTAGCAACACAAGATGCAAATTCCTTTCTGGGCTTTTCATTCCACCCCACCCCTGGAAAACACATTCAGATAGAACTTCTGGGGTTTGGCAATGCAATGAATGTAATTCTTAGCTGTCAGAATGCCACACTCCAGAGAATGTCAACATCACTCTGAAAGGACTCAGCTACTATGAAGGTGCCAAGAAGAAGCCTCTAACACCTTTAGTCACATCAATGTGGAGCTTAGTATCCTTGAAAGGAAAAAGATGCAACTCTGGACTGACAAATGGTGGGGAATCAGAGCTAGCTGTCATTGGGATTGTCTGTAGTCACATACAGAATACAGCCAAGAGTGTTAAGCTGAGCTTCCATTATAACGTGAGGTCTGTGTGCACTCACTTCTTCAACATTGTTATTCCAGAGAATAGGTCTCTTTGTTGTTGGTGGTGATGGTCATGGGGCTTGAACTCTGGGCCTGGGCGCTGTCCTTCAGCTTAAGGCTAGTGCTCTACCACTTTAGTCACAGAGCCACTTCTGGTTTTCTGGTTCTTTTTTATTATTATTATTGGAAATAAGAGTCTCACAGACTTTCCTGTCTGAGCTGGCTTTGAACCACGATCCTCAGATCTCAGCCTCCTGAGTAGCTAGGATTACGTGAGCCACTGGTGCCCGGCAAAATCTTACCTTTCTTTGGTAAGAAATATATACTCACAATTCAGATGAGGATAGATATTGCTTCTTCAGTATCTCATGCCCAGAAAGATGAATAATCCTTGAAGGGAATGATATTGAGACTTGTTTCAAAATGTGCTGCTTTCATTAAGCAAAACATAACAGTTAAAAACAAGGACAAGGGGGGAAAGTGGGAGAAAATGAGGGAGGTTGTAACACTTGAAAAAGAAATGTACTCATTACCTGACTATGAAACCCCTCTGTACATCACCTTTATAATAAACTTTAAAACAACAAAGTCAAGGACAACAACCAGGTATTGGTGGCTCATACCTGTAATCCTAGTTATTCAGGAGGCTGAGACCTGAGGATCAAAATTCAAAGCCAGCAAGGGAGGTAAAGTCCTTGAGATTCTATCTTCAATTAGAGAGGTACGCTGGCACAATGGCCCAAATGGTAGAGCCACGAGCAGATATGTTTAGCAAGAGCATGAGGTCCTGAATTCAAATGATATTATCAACTACAAACTAGTTTTCCAATATATCTGTTTCTGACAAAGCAACACAAGCTAATAAGATCCAGTTGCACATCCTAGATTATAAAACTCACCGTAATATTTTCATGATGTTGTAAAATAAATGTACTATTTTTTTCTAAATTATAAACAAGATCTCTAGATATCTAAAGTATAAACAAGATCTTAGGAAAATTGGAGACATATCACTCTCAGCTACTTGCTATGAATATATTGGACTTCTGATAAAAGAGCAAATTTAGGGAAAGAATTTCAATGTTATATTAAAGTGAGAATTTTACTAATGATGCTGGTTTCTCATGCACGATGAGCAAATAAATGATTTCCAAGTAGCATAGAAGCTATACTGACTGAGGCATCATTTTTTTTCCCATAGCAGGTTAAGTTTTGCTGTTCCTATCAAGCTACAGGGAACCAAGTACTATGCATACTGCCTACATGTTCATATTATCCTTCAGCTCCAATTACCAATTGGAGCTGTGTCGTTACCCATGCTGTCTTTGAAGTGGTAGTTTCTCTTATTCATAAATTATTCTAATTTCTCATAATTTAGCAACTACATTTCCTCACATGCCTCCTATGAAGAAACTTCACATTCTTTATAGTAAGAATACTATATTTACTAGACTACTTCCTCAATTTTTGGCGATCTCACACTTTTTAAAAGTCTAAAGGAGTTTTTATTCAGCTTGTTAGCATTTTTGTTAGTTGTATTTGTTTTAAGCACCTTAGGCAGGTGCTGGTGATTCACACCTGTAACCATTTCTATTCAGGAAGCTGAGATCTGAGGATTGCATTTCAAAGCTGGGCCAGGCAGGAAAGTCCATGAAACTCTTATCTCCAATTAACCACCAGAAAACTGGAAGTGGCACTGTGGCCCAAACAATGCTAGCCTTAAGCAAAAAGAGCTCAGGACAGCAACCAGGATCTGAGTTCAAGACCAACCAAAAAAAAAAGTTTTACCTTGATCCTATTTTCATGAGTTTAATAAATTTCTAAACCACTTGCAGAATGAAGGATCAGTATTTACTATATTAAAAAACATTTATAAAACACCTACATTCTGGATTGAATGCCTAGAGGGCATCAGGGCAAACACTATCAATGTGTATGCATCTATTAAACATCTATCATTTCCAGAGATTCAGCACTATTATAGATGAAAAACAGGGCATGAATGAAGAGGAAATACATTAGAATGGTCACTGGCAAAAATTCCCACCTGAAGAGGTGAATTTAAAAGTTATTAGCATAATTAAGTTTTCTGATCCAAATCCAAGTAATCATCATGAAGCCTGATCAAGCTTCCTTTTCTGAGGAGTGCCATGTTCACCTCAGTCTTTGACAAGCTACCTGAGAAAAACCATCCCTTTATTAGGCCCAGATAGCAAAAATAAAATATTTCTAAGTATTCTAAGGAGGTAATAATCCCTTTCCTTATGTTCACTTTCTCAACTGTGCCCAATGGCTGCCTTCAGGCTTAATTCCTAGCCCGAGATCATTCCTGCTCCTAGATGGTGTTATCTTCAGGGCTGAGAGACAGAAACTAAACACAAATGCAAATCATCCTTCCATCCACATCGCTTCCTCATGAATAAATAACTAAAAAGTTCAAGATCCCTCCCGAGCTTTATCATGAGCTCAGTGGGGGCATTCATCATTTTATCCTGCAGCCTCCCTGGCCCGTGGTGTGGGCAAACAGAAGTCGTTTCCTAAGTATAAGTTGACTAAATCAACGAGCTTTGGGATTTCACTTAGCTACTTGAAGGGTTTCATGCTTCTTTCGTGGCTATAAAGTCACCAAAATGAATTTGTGTGTGGGGTGATCACAAAGGCAGCCCTTTTCTTTAAAACCAGGGCAAGAATCAAACAATCTAATAGTCACTCTACTATTCAACACTGCGCATGCGCCGTTCGCCGCCGCCGCCGCCGCCGCCGCCGCCGCCGCCATCGCCACCGCCACCACCGCCACTCCCCCTCCCACCCGCCGCTTCTGGAAAGCCTCGCTCGCAGAGGAGTAGCTTCGCGCCTGCTCAGTTCCGGGCTCCACAGGCCGGGGAGGAGCGGAGCCCAGCCCACAGGAAGTGATCACTGCGCGTGCGTCCCTCCTCCTGGAGGCTCCGGCTAGCCGCGCAAGCGCACAGGCACCATTTTGACCGTAAACATCCTGCCGATTTGAACCGAGGATTTGGGCGGCCGGAAGAGCCGCGGCGTAACGGCAGCCATCTTGTTTGTTTGAGTGAATCGGAAAGGAGGCGGCGGCAGAGCGGCGTCGGGAGCGGCTCCGCAGCTTCACTTCTCCAGAGTTCCCCCTTTCCCCGCCCCCTCCCCCGACCCTTTTCCCCCTCCCCGGGCCACCCAGCCCGCCCCGCTCGCGGCGGAGAACCGGTAAGCGGCCCGGCCGACCCCCTGCTTTCGCTCCGCTCCCTCCCCCCACCGCTTCCCGCCGTCGGGGCGGCCGAC
>NW_012267367.1:5466987-5534783 GCF_000151885.1 Dipodomys ordii
CGCGGGGGGTCGGGAGCGCGCGGGGCCGGGGGGGGGCGGGGGGAGGGCGCTCCCCAACCACTGGCTGCCGCTTCCCACCCACTTAAAAGAAACTCTCAGGTTGGACACACACACAGATTAGATCGGTGGGAAAGGAGACAAGAACTCGCCTCTGAGTGTCGTAGGACACGAGTAGAACAGCTTTCAGTTTAACTTTTCTTTAACTTTTAACTTTTTCTTATAAGTTGTGGGGTGCGGTGGAGATGCTCTCGCATCTCTCCACAGGACTCTGTCCTGTTAAGGTGCCAGACTTAGCGGCCTTCAAACTTGGAAGAAAGAAAGAGGGGTTGGTTTGGTCAGTCTTCGTTCCCAGATCCGTCTGATTTCTTAGGCTGTCTTCCACGTTCCAAAAGCATGGGTGTTGTGAAGGGCTCTCTTCACCAGGGAAAGTATTTGCTGTCACTCGACTTAGAATACAGTTAACCATTGGTATCCAGTAACCATCGGTTTTCAGGGAAGGAGAATCCTGTTTTCTTACTGAAAATAATTGCCAGAGAGACTAGCCGAAGAAACTTTCCCAAGTAGTAAAAGTCACTAAACACCTTTGTTTAATGTTGGAAGTCGCAAAACGCTTTTGAGAAGGTTGATAAGGATGAAAGCAGTGGCCGATGATTAAATTATTTGACAGTGCTGAAAAGGTAACAGCAGTGTATAACTAATGGACATAGTGCAGTCTGTGCACAAGTTATTTCAGTAGAGCATAATCTTTACTGTTGCTATATCTATAAAGGCAGTATATTAGTATGCATAAAACGAAGTTGTCTACTTGGGATTGTGTATGAGGTAGAGTATTAAAGTTGAGATTCTTGAGAAATTGTTTTGTGATATAATAGACATTGTGCTGGCTGAGTGATGTATATCTTTCAAAGTTACTATTTGCATCAGCTATGGCACTAGTTAGATGCACTGTAACATGATTTTTAAAAGTATTCTTAGTAAGTATTCCCACTTTTTAGATGAGAAAGCTAAAGATTCAGATTTTATTATTGCTTTGTTTTGAGATAGGAGACAAATCTTCTTGTCTAGCCCAGGCTGGCCTCCAACTGGAGATCCCCTCTTCTGCCTGGGCTTCATGATTGCTAAAGTTACAAACCTGTTAAGTTCAGAACTTATTCACCTTTAGAAGTAGCCATGTAGGGGGTGGGAAGGTGGCTCAGTGGTAGAGCGGTTGCCTTGTATGCATGAGGCCCTGGGTTCCATTCCTCAGCACCACGTAAGCAAAAAGAAAAAAGCCGGAAGTGGTGCTCTGACTCAAGTGGTAGTGCACTAGCCTTGAGCTGAAGAGCTGAGGGACAGCCCCCAGGCCCAGAGTTCAGGCCCCACGACCGGACCCCCCCAAAAAAAGAAAAAGAAAGAAACAACCATGTAAAGAAAAGACTGAATTTAAATCTAGGCCTGTCTTAAATGTGAAAACCCTGGATCTAATACTAGGACTAAACGGGAGTGAAGCTGCAGTGTGCAAATTTAGAAAAGCCTACTTACTCTTCCTCCTCCCTC
This sequence comes from Dipodomys ordii, assembly GCF_000151885.1. Lineage (NCBI taxonomy): Eukaryota > Metazoa > Chordata > Mammalia > Rodentia > Heteromyidae > Dipodomys > Dipodomys ordii. The sequence goes on from NW_012267367.1 coordinate 5,468,524, forward strand.
TACACCTCAAAGGGGTCTTATTTTCATATATGTTAACTTTCCACATTTTCCAAGGTTAGGAAACTCCCAAACACCATTCTTTTATAGTATAGAGGTTAAATGCTTAACTTGCTAGTTAAGGGCAAAGCAGATTTTGTCTTGATTTCCAGTGTGGCCATTACTACTTTGAATAAGTGATGTGTATGTATGCCCAAGTTCATCTGTTTGTTACTGTTAAGCAAGGTGCTTGAACTGTTAGTATTATGTGTGTATAAGTATGTATGTCAGGCAGTACAAAAAGATACATCTCACTTTCCCTGAAGATCTACTTTGCAAAAATGGATGATTGGTACTTTTTTGTGTGTACTGTGTAGATATTTTATACTTGTTCAAGCAGATTTTAAGTGTATACATTGGCTCCAGGTTTGTAGGGTTCAACATAGGTGGTGGATTCAAACAACTACAGGTCAAAAGTAACCATATTTTATCTGCCTACCTGCCTGCCTTTCTTCCTTTACGGGGGGAGGGGGGGGTCAGTCGTGAGGCTTGGACTCTGGGCCTGGGCGCTGGCCCTCAGCTCTTCAGCTCGAGGCAAGTGTTCTACCACTTGAGCTACAGCACCACGTCCAGTTTTCTGGTGGTTTATTGGTGATAAGAGTCTCAGGGACCTTCTGCCCCTGCTGGTTTTGAACCGATATCCTCAGATCTCATCCTCCTGAGTAGCTAAGATTACAGGCATAAGCCACCGGTGCCCAGCTCAGCCATACTTTATCATGGAGTAGTCCTCTTCATGGCTACTGCGTTTCTTTTGTTTTTACCAGTTGAAAGTTTGTCAGAACTCTGTGTTGAGCACCTTTATAGTACCATTTTCCCCGTCATTCAGATTATGATTACCATTTCTTTATAAACAATACTTGAAGGCATACATGTACTGGGAATCCAAATCTAGAACCAAACATATCTGAGATATGCATGTGTTCTGGTAAAAGGTGGGATCGATGTCGCTTATCTGCAGAAGATGGTTCCAGGCACCTGGACGCCTCTGCCCAGCCTTCTGTCATCACCAGAAAAATACCTGAATATTCAGGCTCCGTAAATAAAGTGGTATAGTGTTTTCAAGCAACATTCATTCATCTTCCAGCATACTATAAAGCCTCTAGATTGTTTATAATACCTAATCCAGTGTAAATTTTGTGTAACGGTGATTATGGTTTAGGGAATAAGGAAAAGGAAGACAGTGCGTACATAGTCAGTACAGAGTTGTTTTTGGCCCACATGTGGGTGAATCTTAGGATGTGGAACCTGAAGAGGAGGAGGGTAACCCTGTTTATGTATATATGTGTAGTGAGAGCAGCAAAAGGCTGTCTATCCATGCATGCCCTTCCAACAACTCGGAATTTGTCTTAGAGATTCCTGAGTTGGTGCAAATTCTGCATCAGTGCTTACGGCTGTCTGGTATTATTTTGTATTCATTATTTTCAGGTCAGTCATAATCACGTAGGCTATTTCTAATGTTTTGTTGAAAGTTAGACTGGCAAGGCAGCATAGTGTTGTAGTTTGAAGTGTGAGCACTGATGTAAATTTTTTCTTTGTTGTTTTCTCGTGTAAAATGAACCTATAGGACACTTATTAGAAAATTGGATTATAAAACATTTGGTGTGTGTTTCTCTTGTCACTAGTTTACATAACTACTGTCCTAATAGAGGGGCTGAATACTGCTAATGGCTGACATTGTAGAGGAAAACTTAGCTTCAGTTTGACTTTGCTTCTTTGGAATAATCTTAAATTGCTTTTCCTTGAATTAGTATATTCTAAAATGCCAGTCCTCAGGACTTTTTTTCCCTAAGGATTAATTGAAGAAGTTGCTTGTTGCTTTAGAAAATGATTGAGAACTCATGGAATTGTTGGGCTCTGCTGTGGTATCAAATTCAGGCTTTCTGCCAACACTTTTATAAAAAATTATCAGAATTTAGAAACTTCAAAAAGTATAGAGATGGCTTTTTAATGTTGGATAAATGTTAGTATTACCAAGAAAAAATTGGTTTGCAAAGGCAACGATTACATTTTCTCTTTATTTAGATTTAAGCCAATAGTTGATCCACCACTGTTCCTTTAGTTCAGCTTCCTGCAGTTACTAGAGTGATTTCCTCTTGCTAATCGTTTCCCAGATTTAATTTTAGCTGACTCTGCTTTACTTGTTCCCCACCCCCCAATCCCATGCCAAGAAGGCATCTGTTTAGGAATCTCTGCCTGTACATAGCTGGAATATTTAGGCCTGGTGCTCTGCCTAGCAGCTGAACTATGCTTACAAACTACTGACACCTGTTGAATAGTGCCAGCAGTTTATGTATGTCAAATTATGTGGTGTATCTCATTTATGTACTCATTTAATACATATTTAGTAATTGTCACATGACAAACAGGATTTTTTGTTGTTGTTTACTTGGGACAAAAAGTTGTGTCTTGGGATATCACAGTGACTATATTTCTAAGAACACACTGCCACATTGGATTTTAATAAAAATTCTCTACATTTTTATTACACTGCAGGGGCAGCTTAGATTTTGCTTTAACAACCTTTCTAAGGCTTGAAGGAGACACATTGATTTGAATATAGGAGTTTTTCTTCCATCAGGAGCAGTATATTATGATCTATAAAATACTAGGTAAATAAAGGACTTTTGAAGTGTTGGTATTTAATATTTAAACTTTAGCAAGGGTGAGGAACTTTTTTTTTCTGCCCAGGGTCACTTGGATCTTTATAACATTATTTGAAGGCCGTAGAAAATTGTGAAAATAGGCTGATGTCCCCAAGCAGCCAAAGAGAAGTGTATGGAAAGCATACGTATGTATTTATCCAATTGTACCAAATGATTATACAGTCTTCCTCATCCCTGCCTTAAAACATTTGTTCTGGGGCTGGGAATGTGGCTTAGTGGTTGAGTGCCCACCTAACACACATGAAATCTTGGATTCTATTCCTCAGTGGCACATACACAGAAAAAGCTGGAAGTAGAGCTTGAGCTCAAGTGGTAGAGTGCTAGCCTTGAGCACAAAGAGGTTCAGAGGCAGCACCCAGGCCCTGAGTTCAAGCCCCATGACTAATTTTTTTTTAAAAGCATTTTATCTGAATTCTTTCTAGTGTACTAGTAGTACTTGGTTTTTTACTTCAAATTTGGGAGAAGGAGGTTACTGTGTTAGACAGTTAATGAAGGTCCCCACCCCACCTCAGAGAAAATTACTGTGAATTAATGATCTCTTAGGAGTCTTTTTGTTATTAAAATATACCAGATGGTAAACAAGGCTTGCTGTTGCTCTGTTTACATTACGTCTCACCTTTCCAGTTATTTTTACCATTCAAGAAATCACTTGCCTATGATATGTTCAAGTTAGAAAGAACAGGCATACTTTTAGTTGAAGATACAATAAGCAAATCCTAAATTTAAGAAGTGTAATTACTCTGGGCCTTTTATTTTGTAAGTTAACCAAAGATTTTTTTACCTACCAGCACACGTGAGAGATTCTTTTTTTTTTTTTTTTTTTTTGGGTCCGGTCGTGGGGCCTGAACTCTGGGCCTGGGCGCTGTCCCTCAGCTCTTCAGCTCAAGGCTAGTGCTCTACCACTTGAGCCACAGCGCCACTTCCGGCTTTTTTTTTTTTTCTTTTTGCTTATGTGGTGCTGAGGAATCGAACCCAGGGCCTTGAGCATGCAAGGCAAGCGCTCTACCACGGAGCCACCTTCCCAGCCCACACGTGAGAGATTCTTAACAGTGTTTAGTGTTTTCTGTTTTTTGCTTAAACTTCTGTAATAAGTATATGGTGTCAACTAATTGGGCATCAGTCTGCATTTTCCTAATGGCTAATCATATTGAACATTTTTTTATGTTCTTGTTTGCATTGAATATTTCTGCAATGGCAATTTCTCTTTTGTTCATTTTCTAATTCAATTATTTGGGGGGGGAGCTTGAGATTTGTTTCCATATTTGAGTCCCAGTCAGATTTTTGGCTGTGTCAGCACCAGTGACCCCTATAATCCTAGTTAATTAGGATGCTGAGGTCTGAGGAGCCTTGTTCAAAGCCAGCCCTGGCAGAAAAGTCTGTGACACTCATTTCCAGTTAACCACCAAAACCTTAAAGTGGTGCCATCCATGAACAAAATGCTAAGGGAGAGTGCCCAGGCCCTGGGCTCAAGCCTCCATAGCAGCATCTCCCACCCTCCCCCACAAAAAAGATAATGTGGTTGTATATATTTCTTCCCAGTCTATAAGTGTTTGGGCATTCTCTTAGAGCAAGAATTGTTGAATCTGACTAATTTATTGACAAGTTTTCCATTATGGATTGTGTTTTGGGTGTGTTATCTGGGAAAAAAAATTTACCACATTATTTGTACCAAAAGATTTTTCCTTGTTTTTCTTTTAAGTCTGTGGTCTAATATGAATTCTTACATGGTATGTAAGTTTGGGTTGAGATTATTCTGTGAGGGAGGGGCTGTGGATGACAGTTCAGCCACTCCAGTCCTATTTGTTGGAGACTATTCTTTCTCTATTGCTTTTGTATTTTTTTATTTAAAAAAAATAGTTGGACTTATCTATGAATGTGTTTCTGCCACTGACTTATAGATATGTATGTAAGTCTTGAAGTCAGATAGACTAATTCCCATTTTCATCATCTTTGAAATAGTTGTAGCTATTTCATTTCTCCATGTTGACTAATCTTGTCCAAAGAAAACCTCAGGAGATCTTAATAATTGTGTTTATTTTATTAAAACTTAATATATACTTACCAAATAGTTACAGTATAGAATAATTGCCCTGGAGAAAACAATCTTATCCTAAATAATCAATATTTATAGCAGCTTGATTATTAATAAAACCTAAACAAATGTCTTTTAAAGGTAAAAGGCTAAACAGTGGTAGGTTACTTGTCTCATAGAATGCTATATAGCAATAGATGAGACGTGCTATTGATAAAGGCTAACACAGTAGATAGATCTCAAGAACATATGACCATATAACATTCTCAAGATGACAAGATTCAAAATATACAGAAGAATGCTGGGTGCCAACGTTTAGGAATGGTGGGAAGCAAGTGATGGGTATAACAGAATTTTATGGTGTTAGAATAGTTCTGAATGTTACTTATGTTGGTCTGGTCATAGACATTATAGACAGAACTTTATTTGGAAAAATAAGCTGTAAAAGGGGAAAATTAATATAAAGGAAATAACAGTTTGCATAGCTACTGTAATCTCTGAGGTTTACAGGCTACCTTTTGCTGAAAGAAAAGTAAAGTTTCAGAAAAGTAAAGTCAACAGACAAGTACACTTCCCTCTTTTTAAAGCTCTGTGTGTATGAGACTCTACTTTTTTGTCTGTTTTTCTAAACCTATAAAAATAGGACCAGAATACTTGATTAACTTTGCTTAGTGAACTATGAAGTGCTTAACAGTTTATTATTACAAAGTAACAGTTGTCTTTTAACTGAACAATATTCATTTTAATGGTATTTTAAACCCCATTGAAACCTGTGCCTGAATCCTTTTCTTAGACTTTATTATTTATTTATGTATTTTTATTTTTATGATAATGGAGATTGAACCTATGATCTCATACATTACTAGGCTTAGACATTTTTCTCCTGTCATGAAAGTTTTGGTCAGTAAACTGACCATTTCTGTCAATAATCAGGATAAAAATGAAACTAATGCTTTATAGAACTTCTAAAAGAATTCTTTATGAATTTTTTACGATAGTTTTTAAAATAAGGCATAAATAGATTTGATTCTCGTCTCTTTTCCCTGTAGCTCAATTATTTGGAGATCTTTTTCTTGCCATCAAAATAATACTGTGTTTTGTAAAATACATTTTATACCTTCAGGCCTTTGATTTTTCCAGGGGTCTTTGTTTGTTTGTTTTTACTTCATAAATACTTAAGTTCTTATGTGGTACTATACTTTTTTCTTCCCACAGGTTTCCTCTTGTTTCATAGAAAACCAGAACCATGTTCTACGCACATTTTGTTCTCAGTAAAAGAGGGCCTCTGGCCAAAATTTGGCTGGCAGCCCACTGGGATAAGAAGCTAACCAAAGCCCATGTGTTCGAGTGTAATTTAGAGAGCAGTGTGGAAAGTATCATCTCACCAAAGGTATGTTTGATGTTGGTATTTTTATTCACTTTATTGATACCTGAAGTAGAACTTATAAAAAACAGCCCTTTATATCTCTGTATATTGGAGGCAATGAAAATCCATAGGTTTTTCCCATTTTCATTGTTTTGTCTTTTATCACCTTTAGATGTGTTTGGATCCAACTGTTTGATATTCTTTTTTTACAAATTCTCTTAAGTGCACAGGTATTTTTTATTTGCCTATTTTAATAAGAAATATGCATGAGGCAATTATTTCTAGGTATTTTTATATTTCTGTGTAAGTGATAAGAAATTTACAAAACGTTCAAAATGAGGAACTATTGTTAATTAAAAGAAGTTTTGGGGGGGACCACATCCAGCCACCTTACCCAGCTTAGCAGACACTATCTACACCACTTGGTTTACCTATGCCTCACAGGTCTACTTGCCAATTCTTAAGAATGCTAAGCTTATAAAGCTTCTGCAGTTGCTGTGCCCATTTGCAGGAACTTCCACTAAATCTTTGCTCCCTTATTTATGTTTGCCTCTCACGAGGATGAAAGCTTCTAAAGTAACCTTATTTGATTTGCTTTGTTTACAAGTGTGTTCCAGGAGTAGTTGTTACTGATGCTCTCTTAAGTTTTTTGTTGTTGTTGTTTGTTTGTTTTCTGGGTCCAGTTGTGGGCCTGAACTCTGGGCCTGGGTGCTGTCCCTCAGCTCTTCGGCTCAAGGCTAGCACTCTACCCTTGAGTCACAGCGCCACTTCCGGCTTTCTTCTTTTTGCTTATGTGTTGCTGAGGAATCGAACCCAGTGCCTCAGGTATGCAAGGCAAGCGCTCTACCACTGAGCCACCTTCCCAGCCCCCATCTCTTAAGTTTTGTTTTTGTTTTTATTTTTTTTTTGGGTCCAGTCGTGGGGCCTGAACTATGGGCCTGGGCGCTGTCCCTCAGCTCTTCAGCTCAAGGCTAGAGCTCTACCACTTGAGCCACAGTGTCACTTCTGGCTTTTTTTTCATTTTGCTTATGTGGTGCTGAGGAATCGAACCCAGGGCCTCGAGCATGCAAGGCAAGCGCTCTACCACTGAGCTACCTTCCCAGCCACATCTCTTAAGTTTTTTTTTTTTTTAATTTTATTTTATTTTATTTGTGAACAAACTGTACAGAGGGGTTACAATTGCATGGGCAGGATAATGCGTACATTTCTTACCAAGCATTGCAGCCTCCTCCTTTGTTTACCCTTCCCATTCTCTTAAGTTTTTAAACAGTGATTTCACACTTACGTTATACAAACAATACACTAATACGGAAATTTTGCTTTGTCAAAAGGACCTTTAAAATAAACTCCAGCTATAGAATTGTCTTCTATCATAGTTATCATTTTATTGATAGCTAGACTTATTTTAATCACAAATATATGAAGACTAAGCATGGTGATATCTCTGTAATCCCAGCACTCAGGAAGCTAAGGCAGAGGGTCCTGAGTTAAGAGGCCAGTCTGGGCTACATAGTGAGACTATGACGCTCCAAAAAATTGAAGGATTAAATCTCAAAGGAAAGGTATTTAAATATGATTCATAGATATCTTTATATTCATGTTTTAAAGATCCTTTCACGTACTACATGTTTGTACCAAGTGTCCTGTAACAGATTTCCAGATCATCAGCTTTGTCAGTTTGGACTATGTTGGCATAATGTATTAGAATGACTGTTGGCTGTTTAAAGAGTCAGAGAATCTTGACAGTAAACTTTGGGGATATAGTAGAGACTTGTTTAGAAAAGTGGAAATGTATGTTTTAAGGTGAGAAAAGTGAAAATTTGTACTTGGAATTAAAGGTTGTGGACTTTTAACTGGTTTACAGTTATAACTTATGGAATTGATTGATATTATGTTCATTTCTATCATATTCTCTCTGAGTCAGTAGTAATTTAAGAAACATAATAAAATGAAAACATTTTGCAAACAAAAGGGGGGAAAATGACGTTGATCTTCTTACCTAAAGAAACCTTAAGTATCTTGCTATACCTATTAGAATTATGTGAGTGTGTCTATCATACACATGATTTCTTTTGTGTATTATTGTATATTATAATATTTGGTAATTAGACTATATTGGGGAGAAGCTGTATTTGTAGCTGTACCTCAAATTATGGTTGCATAGGACCATAATTTGTCAGCCACAGAACTTAAGTGCAGAACTTGAAATAGACTTCACCTGGGATGAAGTGAAGTAATTCAAGTATTTATAATATGTATGATTATAGAGGAAGCTGCTTCTAGATATTCTTTGGAATATTATAATATATGGCATATGTGCTGTATTTAGAAAGTTCTGGTTTTTGTTTTAGCACCATTAGAGTTTGAACTCAGACCTCTTACCTGCTGGACTTGTACTCTTATCACTGAGCCATGCCTCCTGCCCTGTTTTTAGCTGATAATTTTTAGGGTAGGTTCTCAGTTCTCAACTGAGCCCAAATCTGCCTTCTTAGGCTTCCCACTGGGATAATGATAATGTTCCATTACATGCATGTTCCCTTTAGACCTTTCTGCCTAGGCTGACCTCAAGCCACAATCCTGCAGGTCTCAGTATTCCAGGTAGCTAAAGTTAAGTTGTGAACTATCAGTGCCTGCCTCAAAAATTTTAAATTATAAAACACATTTGTTCTTAGGATTTCTTACACAGAGTATCTGGCTTATAGCTCATTGTTTTGTTTGAACATTATTGAGTTCTTCTCTTGTATAGTTTATATTATTTCTAATTTTTTGAAATTTAACTCTTCTGGTCCTATGGTCCTAACAGCATAGTCATTTAGAATGACAGATAAGTGATACAAAAAAAAGTCTTTTTAGCAAATAATTATGAAACATCAATGACTGTGTATATCTTTTCAAGACACAAAAACATGATCCATGTTAAAAAAAAATAAAGCTAGATTTTGTTAAAATGCTCATTTCTGGGGTCTAGGGATACAGCTAGCTCAGTGGGAGAGTATATACGTACTATATCAATCCCTGGTACTAAAGAAAAATAAATGCTCTGTGTGAATGACATCAAGAAAATGAAAAGATAATCTAGACTGGTAGAAAAATCTTTGTATAAAACATACATGAAAAATTGTTGTCCACCAAAGACAGAAAGGACTCTTAAAATTCAACAAGGAGCAGGGAAACTGAAGACTTTTTAACAGATAGCTGGCATAAATCAAGTAAGTTTATTTAAAAGCATTTAATAATAATATCATTAAAGAAATGCAAATTAAAACAACCAAATGCCACTACTTAAAAGATTAGAATGGCCAAAATAAATCCAAAACATTTAACAGGAAATAGTGGTAAGATGTCGAGCAAGACTCCTTCACATTCATTGTTAGTAGGAATGAAAAATGATATGGCCATTTTAAGAGAGTTTGGCAGTTTCTTTGCTGAGGAATCGAACCCAGGGCCTCATGCATGCAAGGCAAGTGCTCTACCACTGAGCCACATTCCCAACCCTGGCAGTTTCTTATGTTCACTCTTCTCATATAGTCCAATGACCTTGGTCCTTAGTATTTACTCAAAATAGTTGAAAACTTAAAGTCTTTACAAGCACCTGAAGGGGCTTTTTCATAATTACTAAAACTTGGAGGCAACTAAAGATACCCATCAATAGATAAGTGGATAAAGTCAACTATAGTATATCCAGAGAGTGAAATTATTGTTTTGTGCTTTAAAAAAATAAGCCCAGGCTGAGTTCAAGCCCCATGACTGACCCCCCCCCCCAAAAAAAGATAAGCTATCATACCATGGACAGACATAAAGGTATCATAAACATGTATTAGGAAAAGCAAGCTAATTTGAGGCTGTATACTGTGTGATGCTTAGCTGTAAGACAGTCTGGTTAAGGCAAAATCATCAGGAAAGTAAAAAAGATAACAGGGTTGGAGCAGAAGGGATGTATAAAAGCAGAAAACGGGAGTTTTTTTGTTGTTTTTCTTTTTAAGGCAGCAACAATTATTTGCCTTAAAGTACAATTTGCCTTTATGTTCATATTTAACAAATGTTAGACTAAAAGTGGTCCTAATGTAAGCTATGGACTTGAGGTAATAAAAGTATGTTGACATCATTTTCCAATTAGAGTAAAGATACAACTGTGATAAATGACGTTGGTAAAGGAGGCTATTCCTGTACAAAGAGTATATGGAAAATCTCTGTAACTCTTCACTCAGCTTTGCTATAAACCTATAACTGCTTTTTGTTTTAAAAGATGTTTCAAGTGTAAATGGCTCTTCTTGAATACAGTTTTTATAACAATGTCATTTGTATGTATACATATAGATATATAGGTACAAGAAAAAAATGACATGCACATATATTCAATACATATGCACATTAAAACACAGAAAAGCCTAGGATACATGCCAAAATAATTTATAAGATTATGGGCTTTCAGTTTTCTTTTTTAAAAATAACCATTTAGTGAGCATATCTTGTTAAATCTGTTCATATGTTTTTAAGTCTTAAGTTTAACAGGAATGTAATTGATGGGTTAAGAAATAGACTTATTTTTATGATTTCTGGTACCCATTGAGGGTTTCTTCTATTAGGATTCTACCAGTTCATACTTACAGTCAAACTGTGAGAATAAAGTATTTTTTTTTAGTATTTTTTAAAATAGATATGTTTAACTGAGACATAGAAACCTGGGAAGTTGCACTTTTTGAAATTGATTTCTTGCTGCTACTCTTTACCATCTATATGCCAATAGTGAGAATGTTTTGTGTCAAGAGGGTAACTGTTTCGCAGAGTAGGTACAGAGTACGGTATGGCCTCACTAGCACTATGGAAGCATATGGGACAGTGATCTGTGAGGGTACACACTACTATAAGGCATACAGTTCAAGAGTAATGTAGAAGGTAGTAATCACTTTACATTTTTAAGCATTTTGTTTGGGTTTGAACACAGGACTTTGCACTCGCTAGGCAAGTGCTGTTCCACCTGAGCCATGTCCTCAACCCTTTTGCTCTTACTACTTTTGGAATAAGGTATTGATTTTTTAGCCCAGGCCAATTTGAACCTCAGTAATCTTATTAATGTTTCCCACGTAGCTAGGATGACACGTCACCGCATCCAGCTTTTTGTTGGTTGTGTAGGAATCTCAAACTTTTTTTACCCAGGCTGCCCCTGGAACCTCAATCCTCCCAATCTCAACTTCCCTAGCACCTAGTATTATTCCAGGAATGAGTTTCCTAAGACTTCTTGAAGAACTTACCTTTTTTTTTAATCAGTTGTCAGGCTTGAACTCTGGGCCTGGCTGCTGTCCCTCAGCTCTAAAGCTTAAGGAAAGTGTTCTACCACTTGAGCCACAATGCCACTTCTGGTTTTCTGGTTAAATGGAGATAAGAGTCTTATGGACTTTCCTTCCCTGGGCTGGCTTTGATCCTAGATCCTCATATCTCAGCCTCCTGAGTAAGTAGCTAGGATAACAGGCAAGAGCCACCAGCGCCCAGCTTGATTTTTTTTTCTTTATTGTAAGAGTGTGTAAGGATAGTTTCATTTTCACTAAGTAAACTGACCTGAAGATTTCTAATGTTTGTTTTAGTGTGCAATTCCTCTGGGAAAGTACTGGTTTAGTTGGTTACAGTAAATGTCAGATTTGTAGCTGAGTAGTTAACTGCAAGCCTATGTGGTCATTCTTTCACTCCTTAGAAGAACTACTTGCACACTGTGCAAAGCTGTCCTTGAATGCATCTGGTTTTATTATGTTTATTATGCATACATTCTTTTGCTTAGAAGTCTTTTACCTCTTTGAACCAAACAAGTCTAGAAAGCCTTTGCTAAACATCACTTTTTGGATATTGCTATAGACAAGGGTAATACCATATAAGACTAAATATAAGTAGATTTCTATTTTTCCCATGGAAGCAGTGTTTTAATTTGAAATTATTGTTGTGTAGGAATTAATCACAGAGTAAGTCATGGATTGGGTTGTTAAAATTTTTGATATTTAAAAATTTATAGCAACTTCATGTTATTCTGTAAATCATAAAGTAACCTTAAGTATGCAGAGAATATGAGAGTTATAAGTAGAGTCCTAAAGGAAATAAAACAATTTTGTGACCCTAGAATTTTGGTATGTTTCATAGTTGGGGAAGATTATCTAGAGATTATTTATTCTCATTAAATGTTCCTTATATCTAGAAGTTTGAATACTTGTATTTAGATTGTCCTATTTTCCCAAACATTAATTTTTTCTCCCATACTAGATATCTCAGTTAATATTGATCAAGGTCTACCATGAAATAAGTAGACCCGATTATATATTTTCTAGTGAAATAAAGATAGAATTGTAACATGTGCTTGTTGGTTAGTATGTTTTCCATTCAAATAATAGAAAGTAATTGGGATTGGAGGTGTGGCTCAGTTAGTAGCAAGCAAGCCAATGAGTGAAAGCATCAGGTGAGTTCTTGTCTTGGACCAAAAAATGAAAAGAAACTAGTAAAAGACACTTGAAAATTGAGTTTATAAAGAAAATAATCAGTTAACTTAATCAGAACTTTGGAAACAGGTAAATTTAGGATTTGTTAAACAATTCAAGGATATTACCCAAAGTTTCTCCATTCCCAGTTTGCGGGTTTCTTGTCCTTCTAATTTCATCATCATGGTTACAGGTGACTTGCAAGCAGCTCCACAGCCTGCCCTACTTACCAAGCAAAAAGACAAGAAGGAAGGAAAACAGACATTCTTTAATTTGGAAAATCTTTCTCAGACACTGTCCTGCAAACTTGACCCTTTTTTCTGTTAGCTGAAGTGTTAACTTGTCTACTCGATAGCAAGTATTGACAGACAAGAATGAAACAATCCTTTAAAGGTTGGGGATGTCTGCTTTTGAAACAAAGCTAGCAGAACTCAGCTAGCAGGGAGAAATAGCTCTGATTTGGCATCCATAAGGTATATTCTCCTTAAGGTGTACCATAGCTATCTTCATATCTGTTTTAATTCATAAATCATTAGTGTTTGGGCTATTTTGGTGTGCTATTCAAAGAATTCATGGGTTGAGAAAATATAAACTTTATCAGGCATCTTTAAATGATAAAAGGTATAGGAGAAAGTGAGAACTCACTATAAGTAGTACAAAATGCAAGCTTTGTATACAGAACCAAATCTATGTTTTATTCAAAGGTCAAGATGGCACTGCGAACATCAGGACATCTCTTACTGGGAGTAGTTCGAATCTATCACAGAAAAGCCAAATACCTTCTTGCAGACTGTAACGAAGCATTCATTAAGATAAAGATGGCTTTTCGGCCAGGTATTGTTTCAGTCCTTCCTTCTTCCTCTCTCCTGCCCCTCATCTCTCCAACTCCTTTTATTTTTATGTTTTGATTTTATTTATTTGTTTATTTTTTGGTTGGTCATGGGACCTGATCTCTGGGCCTGGGCGCTGTCCCTCAGCTCTTCAGCTCAAGGCTAGTGCTCTACCACTTGAGCCACAGCACCATTTCCAGCTTTTTCTGCTTATGTGGTGCTGAGGAATCAAACCCAGGGCCTCATGCATGCAAGGCAAGCACTCTACCACTGAGCACCTTCCCAAGCCCTCCACCTCCTTTTCTTATAAGATCCCTATGCTTTGTGTGGAGAACTGCTACATATAAATTCCAGATAGGCATGTTTATTTTCATTGCAATGCATAGGAATATTCTCAGATAGGACAGAGTCTAGGGAGGCAGTAGTTGAAGGGAAACCAACTTACATCTTACTGGAGTGATTTTTTTTTTTTGGGTCAGTTGTGGAGCTTGAATTATGGGCTTTGGGCACTATCCCTCAGCTCTTCAGCTCAAGGCGAGCGCTCTACTGCTTGTACAGTGCACTTCCAGTTTTCTAGTGGTTTATTGGAGATAAGAATCTCACGGACTTTCCTGCCTGGGCTGGCTTTGAACCGTGATCCTCAGATCTCAGCCTCCTGAGTAGCTAGGATTACAGGCGTGAGCCACTGGCGTCCAGCTGGAGTGATTCTTTTTATCTCCCCCCCTTTTTTTTTTTAGCAATTTACATAGAACTGAGTTAACAGTTTCATATACTAAAAACTAATAGTTAATGTGATAACTTTTAATGATAGCTCAAGTCTTAAGCTTTGGGGTTTTCTTAAACAAGTTTAATACTTTGATCAGACTTTTCCTTAAATGTTCTTTGTAAATTCTTGGTTAATATTTTTGTTCAGGTAAATGAGTAGAGAACTGGACCTTACAGCTAGGATAGTTATCTGAATTTATATGTTGTACTCCTTTGCAGTCGTTCCTGTTTCCCCCTATTAAATTTCACACTAAATTTCACACTAAATTAGAAAACTATGGTATATTCTCTTAAAATTTGAAGCTTAATATATACTAAACACTTAGACTTCTTTTATAAAGTAAATAGTAATGTGGCATATGATAATAGAAAACCGAGTACTGTTTTGCATGGGTTATCATAGGAAATTATTCCTACTTTATCTCCCTTTGGTCCATTGATGGTCTGAGGTATAGGTAGGCCATCAGTCTTGACATTTCTTTCCTAGGTGTTGTTGACCTGCCTGAGGAAAATCGAGAAGCAGCCTACAATGCCATTACTTTACCTGAAGAATTTCACGACTTTGATCAGCCACTGCCAGACTTAGAGTATGTCTGTCTTTCGTTTTTTGTTAGCTTTGTCTACAAAGAGCATATTACTGGCTTGCAAATGTATAGTTTTTCTTGGAATGCTTTGGCATTCAGATAAGTAAAGGAAGAGCTATCTTAACAGCTCAGATAGAATTGTGTACTAAAGGCAAAATGTATATAAACTGAACTGTTGTCTGGGTTCTTTACAGAAGGGCACCAGTAAACTTGTAACTTTTGCATCATGATATGTTTTTCAAAATGTACAGATTAAAGTCACCTAATGATTAATTTCTTCACTAAGCTCTACTTTGCCACATTTAAAAGTAAATATAATTAATGTCACTATGAAGTGCAAGAAAGGATTGTTGCCAGAACATACGTTTGAAAACAGCAAGTTAAACAGAAATGGCCATGCAGAGTAATTTGGTATATTCCTGTCCTCTTCCCATATACTTATACTATGGTAGAGCCTGTGACTAGCTTTTCAAATAACCATGTTGAAGAATTGATAACCAAAAACCCTCTATACCAGAACCTCACTTACAGCAAAGTTTGTTGCTGTTATTTTGTTTTTTAGTTATCTGACACTTAATTACAGCAATTTTTTAACCTAGTTCATACTGTATTAGTATTTGGCACAATCAAACTCCACTGTTTTTCTCTACTTTAAAGATGAGTGTTAACATGGGAGGAGAGGGTATATTTTTTCGGTAGAAAAGCCAGGTAAATTTAGCTTGTTCATATAGCATGTAATTTACTTGGCCCTGGTAAAAACTCATACCTGTATAACCTGTCATTTCTCATATTTCCCTCTATCGTATACACTTAGGTGATGAGTTTTGGAATTTATCAAATACTGAATATTAGACTTCTCAATTTGATGGGTTTATGTATATAGAGACAATCGGGAGTGGGAGGAGTTCCTCTTAGAAATACATTATAGTGAAACTTGAAAATAAAATATATTTGAACTTCTTTTAAAGTGACATCGATGTAGCCCAGCAGTTCAGCCTGAACCAGAGCAGAGTGGAAGAGATAACCATGAGAGAAGAAGTTGGGAACATCAGTATCCTACAAGAAAATGATTTTGGTAAAAAAAGAAAAAAGAATTGCTAGTCATTTGTTTTAATTATGTTTGAGACTCCTAGCAATTTCAAAAAGAAAACCAGGCTTCTTACTACATTGATTTTGACAGTTAATACTTCATCTGTTTTCAAAAAAGTTTATTGTCTTGCTAAGTGGTATATTAAACATCATCACCTATTTTTCACATACCCCTGCTTTTCATGCACAATGAAAGAACTTACATTTTTCATTTTTGTGGCAAGCCCCAACATAGAAGGTATTGCTCACATTAATCTAATCTAGGTACATTATTGTAAACACTGCTTGAAAATCTAATCATTTAAAATGGGTAGTAAGCCACATTGTTTTAACAAGTTTTAAATCTGAACACTAATGAAACTAACATAGTTAAGATTACCTAACATTATTTATGGTAACCTAAATTTAGATCTAAGTCTGATTGTGTTAGTCATGTCCTAGGAGCATAAACTTTAAACTAGCAGTTTTTAATATTTGAAGACAAATAAGACTTAAGCAAAGTGTCTGTAATAAACCTTTCTCACTAATGACTAAAATTTGCTCAGGTGACTTTGGAATGGATGATCGTGAAATAATGAGAGAAGGCAGTGCTTTTGAGGATGACGATATGTTAGTAAGCACTAGTGCTTCTAACCTCCTCTTAGAGCCTGAACAGAGCACCAGCAATCTGAATGAGAAAATTAACCATCTAGAATATGAAGACCAATATAAAGATGATAATTTTGGAGAAGGAAATGATGGTGGAATATTAGGTAAGTCACCACAAGTTGGTTATTGTGATTTCTTTATTCATTTGTGCTGTTTTGGAGAAGTTACTAATTATGGATATTGAGCACGCACTTAGAGAGTGTGTGTGTGTGTGTGAATTGTTCACTAAAAGTTTGGTTTTGCCTGATTTTTGTAAAGAAAAAGGTGTCTGGGTTGTAAAGTTTACTGGATCTCTTTACACTGTACTATTGGTGTTTTCATTTCTAAGTAAACACATTCTTAAATATGTGCACTAGATATGTGTAGTAATTGTTCTATACGTTTGTTTTATACTTGAAGCTTTTTTGGAAAGAATCCTACAAATTTAATAGGTTTAAATTTAAGCCACTAATTTAAACAGTTTATTTAAATTATATTTTGTATTTCAGATGATAAACTGATTAGTAATAACGATGGTGGCATCTTTGATGATCCCCCTGCCCTCTCAGAGGCAGGAGTAATGTTGCCAGAGCAGCCTGCTCATGATGATATGGATGAGGACGATAACGTATCAAGTGAGCATTTTTATCTTCAGTGATTCTGGGGTTGATTGTATGGCAGCCAAAAAAGATTCACATCAAAAACTACAAACAAAAGCTGAAGTATACACTATTAATATCCTTGAGACAGTTCTTATGGTTACTAGTTCTAATTAGTACTGTGCCCTCCCTTTTTTTGCCCATCTGAATTCAACTCTGGGGGGCTACCTTACATATAGAAAAGTAGTTGGTTGGGGATTGTTTTTTAGTACCACAGGTGCGTCTTTCAGTTTCAGAGAGGGATTTCTTTTTTGGGGGTGGGAGGGGGTCCGGTTGTGGGGCCTGAACTCTGGGCCTGGATGCTGTACTCAGCTCTTCAGCTCAAGGCTAGCGCTCTACCACTTGAGCCACAGCGCCACTTCCAGCTTTTTTCTTTTTGCTTATGGTACTGAGGACTTGAACCCAGGACCTCATGCATGCAAGGCAAGCGCTCTACCACTGAGCCACCTTCCCAGTCACAACAGAGAGGGATTTCTATTCCATCTTTGCTAATGTACTATACGTAATCCTATTGTAACCATTTGTTTTTATAGTGGGTGGGCCTGATAGTCCTGATTCAGTAGATCCTGTTGAACCAATGCCAACTATGACTGATCAAACTACACTTGTTCCAAATGAGGAAGAAGCATTTGCTTTGGAGCCCATTGATATAACTGGTGAGCAAACCTTTAGATTTATACACTTAATGTACAGAAGAAAAGATTCCAGTTCTGGTCCATGGCTTCCAACTGGTATGCTACTATTGTTATTTTCTCATTTGTCATAGTCATCTATCCATCTTCATTACAATTTGAATATTTGGTAGACTATAAGTTACTATAAAGTATAAAAATATAAAGCAAGTTTTCTACTAATAACATATCTTAAGTCATTTCCAGATCCTTAGGATAGTAGCAGTTTGCATGTGTAACAATTAGAAAACACCACAGGATATTTAACAATAAAGTACAAGATTAATCAGTTGTCTTCTAAAGTTCCAGATTCTATATAATTGAGCCACAATTTGGGAAAATCTAAAAATACTTTAAGAATAATGAAAATAGGCTTGAGTCTAAAAGTAGTAGTCATTTTCGGTTAGTGCTTGTTACAACACATACTGTTTAATTGGACAGCTGCTTCTGAGTCAAAAAAGAAATTTGAAATAAAAATTACAGCGCTTTTACTTTTAAGTAGGACAAAATTTAGTTTCCTACTGAGAATAACCCAATCCATGAACATTGTAGCTTGGACTACAATGTTGTATAGAAAACTTACTGTGAATCTGGTTTTAATTTAGAACTAAGATACATACATGTAAAAAGATATAAAGATGAGCAAGTCTTCATCAACAATGCTAATAACTAAGGAAACCTGGACAATTAAAGCTAGATAGTAACATACTACAGAGAAAAATGTAGGTAGGATAGGTGTATGACATTGAAAAAGCCTTTGAAAGAAGTTGATGCTTTATGTAAGGGGTCTAAAGAGACTCCATTAGACGGGCAGTCTGTACTTCTTACAGTATTTTTTTTTTAATTAGGGATCTCACGGATGTTTTATTAAAGCTGAGATACAATGCCTCATTTTTATATTTAAATTTATTTTAAATTTTATGTTTATAAAATTTATATTTACAAAAACATGAATTATAAAATAAATTAATAAAAGTCTTGAGGAATTTAGTCCCAGAAGTTACTTGAAAAATTGAGCTGCTACCTGCTTTATTATAGAAAGTATTATAGTATTATAACAACCCCAATATGGAAAAATGTATGGTATATATGGTGTTTCAGGTCTCTAACAGGGCTTGAATGTGTTCTACTTTATCAAGGACCTTATGCAATTGCCATATATGAAGTAGAACTTTTCCAGTAAAAATACTAGTACTTGTAACTATTTATGGGCACTCATTCTATGTCAGACACTAAGGGAATATTTCACAGTTGCTATAAGTGGTTGACTTTTTTTCAAACCAAAAACTGAATTTAGCAAGATAACTCTTTTCATGATCACATAGCAAAGAAATATCAGAACCCACAATATTATCCAACTTAGGCAAATGTGTTAATGCTAGTGTACACAGCACAACGCTAAATAGGCTAAAATATATTGGCCTTTGCATTTTAAAAAATATTTTGTGCTGAAAGTCTGTACATATTTATTCACTCAGTAAATTTCTGTTGAATTCCTGTTATATACCAACCTCCATTCTAAGTGGTACTTAGAAAATGTCAGTTAAAAACATTCTGCTTTTGTAAGGACTGTCTACAATGGACTGTGTAGAAAAGCAGAGGAGATCATTTGTAAGAACTAGAATATGTCTACGATATTCTTAACAGGGGATCCAAATAACCCAATTGCTCTGTGATAGGACCATATATAATGAAACATTTCAACATCAAGTCCAATATGTGGAAACAAGAAGTTATTAATATGCCCTCTATGTCGTTTGTTGTTTTCCATTTCTCTTAGTTTTCAGTACTATGTGTTTTTATATGTAAGGGAATCACAGAAACAGCAGGACAAAGGATGTACCAATGCAGCATTGATACTCACTTTTGACACTATGTGGGATAAGAACCTTACAACTTGGGGAGAAGGGAATAGGGAGAGGCAAGTGGGAGAAAAATAGGGTAACAATGATTCAAAACAAGTGTATTCATTACCTTATACAACTGTAACCCTCCTGCTTATCACCTTTTCAATAAAAAAAAAATCAGAGGAGACAGACCAGGTCATATATACACATACATACACGTGTGTGTGTGTCTGTGTGTCTGTGTATGAATGTTCCATGCTAGCCTTTCTAGAAAATGGCCTTTTTTTTTTAATCTATATTCTAGTGAAAGAAACAAAAGCCAAGAGGAAGAGGAAGCTAATTGTTGACAGTGTAAAAGAGTTAGATAGCAAGACCATCCGAGCCCAGCTTAGTGATTATTCTGATATTGTTACAACTTTGGATTTGGCACCACCCACCAAGAAATTGATGATGTGGAAAGAGACAGGAGGAGTGGAAAAACTTTTCTCTTTACCTGCTCAGCCTTTATGGAATAACAGACTACTGAAGGTAATTACCATTTGCGGGAATATTTTTATTTAATAAACACTTACTTAACATGACTTAAATGTTTCTAAAAGTTTTTATTCACTTTTGATATTTTTCAAATGTATGGCACACCAACATTTTCTCAAATCCCAATATCCTGTATATAACTTTATCTGCAATATAGTGGTAAGTGACATCTACATCTAAGATATGGAATAATTTTTCTCATTACTGAAATAACCACTAGCATTTTTTATAATTTCTACTCAAATGCCTATAGTAAACTTTGTTGTATTGTCTTAATATATACTACCTTCAAACATATTCTCTGGATATTGTTTTCTGAATAAAATACAAGGTACTTTTTATTTTTTATGTAGTAAAGAGGTCTAGCTTTTCCTCATCTTGCTTCCATCCTATTCTAAAATAAGTTTCAGAGGTGCTAATTAGTGAAGCAGTGTTTGTAGGCTGTTATTCTACCTTAAGTTGGAATGTGCATATAAAAGCAAATTTTACTGTAATATGAAGCACACCATCAAGGTTATGATGAAGCTGCTCCGTATTGGCAGCCTTGTGTTAATCATCTTAAAGGAGGTTCTGTAAAATAGACTCATCAAAATTTATAAAGAGCATTTTAAGATTGGAGAAAGCTGTGAAGATGTAGTGAGAAACTTAAATATTAAAAGTAGGGTGAGATAAAGAATGAGATAATTCACAATAGTATATAGCCATTTTAAATTTCAGATAATCATGACGTTTAATGAAACAACTCAATAAAACTTTGGTATGCTTTGGTATATAACTTCAGTTTGTGATTATGAAAGCTTAAAGTTGAGATAAATTATTTCTGTTAATTGTTGTTACAATTTGGGAGCTTATACTTAAAATCATTTTTAAGATGAAATTGTCATTCTGATGATGTTAAGTAAAAATGCTAAGTTATATACAGTGATTTCAACTTCATTAAACTGATAAGAAATGTCGGTGAGTTTTTAGTTGGTATGATTTCTTTTATACTTGTATTTTTTTCATAGCTCTTTACACGCTGTCTTACACCACTTGTACCAGAAGACCTTAGAAAAAGAAGGAAAGGAGGAGAGGCAGATAATTTGGATGAGTTCCTCAAAGAATTTGAAAATCCAGAGGTTCCTAGAGAAGATCAACAGCAGCAGCACCAACAGCGTGATGTTATTGGTCCGTTTTGTTGGGATAGTTCCCAGATGAAGTTGAAATTAATATTTGGCTTATAGCACTTAATATTACCCTTTCTTTGCCAAAAGTAAAAGAAATGAGGAATGTAAAAGTATGCTCAAAGTTTGGGACAGGGGAATGTATTGGATTGGATTACCTTATTCAGTAAGCTTTGTCTTCAGAAAAGTTGAGGATTAGATGGGTTGATAGTTTGCCAAGTATTGGAGTGGAAGTGGTACTTACTCTTTGCCAGACCTTTCCTTCTCCTCTATAATTTGGATAATCTTTGTGGAGGTAAATTTTTATCTGATCTTCATTAGAGTATGTCTTACTATTACTAATTTAGAAATTAGACTGTTCTAAAATATTGTCAAAACTGCATACCCTAACTTTTCATATAATCATTTGCAGATGAGCCCATACTGGAGGAGCCAAGCCGCCTCCAAGAGTCAATCGTGGAAGCAAGCAGAACAAACTTGGATGAGTCTGCCATGCCCCCACCTCCACCTCAGGGAGTTAAGCGAAAAGCTGAACAAATTGACCCAGAGCCAGTGATGCCTGTAAGTAAGCAAAGCATTGGAAGTTATTAGTACAGGTAATAACAAGTGGTATTGAAGAAGCTCTTGAAGTGTATTGTTTTAGGCAGGAAATGGTAAGTCTGAGTCTTTACCATTACCACACTGGGAAGAATGTGAACTGAAGATAGGAGTATAGTCTACCTAAGTGGAAGATACTAGGCTCCCATTTCTGTCTACATCAAGAGGCATGAGCAGAAGAAAATTAGTTGGCAATTCTAAGAAACTAGTTCTCTGGCCCCCTGGTGATAAGCCATCAGTAGTAGCCTTTTTCTGCCTAGGCATGGAAATAGGTAGTGGTAGCTGACTAATACTACTCTCCTGTGATGCTTTTAACTATTAAGCTCAAAAGGGAAGGAATACAGAGGGCCCTCTATGTTTAGAAATAGTCTCCTATTCCTGTGTTACTTGCCATACAGTTCCAAAGCTTTGAGAATAAAAGCTTAAGATTATATATTACTGTATGATAGTTTTATAACAATTCTATCCAGTAATTCTGAACTAGTTCCATTTTTTGTCATGAGGGTCAATAGGTTATTTGTGTTTTTTCTAAAATGTTCATGGGAAAAGCTTGCTTCCATTTTTGTCTGGTTTCTTTTTAGTTGTTCAAAAATTTCTTGGAATTGAGGAATATATGACTTCTAAAAAGAACAATAACACTTTTTAGCATAATCATTGACTATTTGTTTGATGCTGTTATTTTGCAACTTGAAAAAAACTGTCAGTTTTGAGACTTGGAAAGGAGAGAGATAAAACCACAGTATTTTTCAGCTGGAAAACTTGTATTGTTATTCGATATTTGAAAGCTACCATTGAGGCTGTCTTACATTGTCTTATTTTATTGTCTTAAGCCTCAGCAGGTAGAACAGATGGAAATACCACCTGTAGAACTTCCCCCAGAAGAACCTCCTAATATCTGTCAACTAATACCAGAGTTAGAACTTCTGCCAGAGAAAGAGAAGGAGAAAGAGAAGGAAAAAGAAGAAGAGGAAGAGGAGGAAGTAAGTAAACTAAATTCCTGATAAATACCTGTTCCAGATTTATCAATAGTCTTGACCCCTTTTTATTTTTTGTGTTAAATTTAAGTTGATACTAGACATCAGAGAGATGAAAAGTGTTCACACGGAATTAAAACTTAACTAACTTCCTAAAGTGTCATAATTCTTTATTAGTAGATCAGATTTTGTGTGCTGTAATTCATGGGTTTCCTTGTAGGTTTTTGAAGGACACAGGAGTTCCCTTATATTTACTTGTTGATTGAGTTCTAAATTAGTATAGTTTGTACTATCTTATGATCAATGGCTAATTTTTACTGCTATTGTCATAACATGACTCCATTAAAGAAGTTTTGGTAAAGCCTTCAATGCCTTTTATCTTTTAAAAAGCTAGAGCTGCTCTAAAACTGAATTTACTTTTTTCATGGACTGTTTTTTAACTAAAGGTAAAACAGTTGTTGAGGTAATAGTATGACTGAATTTATTCTTGATGCTCTATTGTATTTTAAATCTTTAAGATGTCTTTCTGGTAATAATGAAGCTTTAAATTTTTTCCAAGGGCTGGGAAGGTGGCTCAGTGGTAGAGCGCTTGCCTTGCATGCATGAGGCCCTGGGTTCGATTCCTCAGCACCACATAAGCAAAAAGAAAAAAGCCGGAAGTGGCACTGTGGCTCAAGTGGTAGAGTTCCAGCCTTGAGCTGAAGAGCTGAGGGACAGCGCCCAGGCCCAGAATTCAGGCCACACGACCGGACCCAAAAAAATTAAAAAAAAAAATATTTTCCAAGACTAGTAGTTACAGATTCAATACATTTTTAATAGCATTTATTCATACTTTTAATTCACTGTGGTCAACCATAGATAACAGTTGGTACTGTGTTAAAGCCACATTTTAGTTTCACAATTGCTCAATCTAAATTCAGCTGTGTGACATTGTCTCAGACTTAGTATTTAGGTCAATATTAAAAATTGTGTTTTCTGCAGAACCCTGCCTGGGTTTTTGGAATGTGGTTGGTATGTAATGCCCACACAGCTGAGGATATGTACAACCCCTGCCTGACACCAGCTTCAGAGTTCAGAAAATCATTTATGCAGTGGGTCTGAATTAAAATATGGACTAAGAATTATAGTCCATTTCTTTTAATATACCATATACGCCAATCAGTACCAATGCCAGTTTTGAGGTTCTTCAGTATTGGTCCACAGTGATGCTAGGAGCTTGCCAGAATAGATTTATCTATGAAATCATACTTTAACAAACGTTGGATGCTGGTGGTGCTGAGGCTTATAATTGTAGCTAATCAGGAAGCTTAGATCTGAGGATCACAGTTTGAAGTCAGCCCAAGCAGGAAAGTCCATGAGACTCTTAAGTTCCAATTAACCACCAGAAAGCCAGAAGTGGAGCTGTAGCTCAAGTGTAGAGTGCTAGCCTTGAACAAAAAGTTCTGGCACAACACCCAGCCCTAAGTTCAAGCTGCAGGTCTGGCACCAGAAAAATAAATGTTAAGCATTTTCAGGAGATGTAGAAATATTTTATTTTGCATCAAAGCAGTCTTTCATCTTTTGGGGGATATTTTCATTCAGGATGAAGATGCTTCAGGGGGTGATCAGGATCAAGAAGAAAGGAGATGGAACAAAAGAACTCAGCAGATGCTCCATGGCCTTCAGGTATACCAGTATAAGAGAAAAATACTTCATCTAGTATTTTTGGCCTTGTTGATAACTGTTAGGCCAAGAGTATGTCTAGAAATTCAGAGACTTATCACAGTTATTTTAAATAAAAAAACAACAACCAGTCAGGTGCTGGTGGTTCATGCCTGTAATCCTAGCTACTCAGGAGGCTGAGATTTGAGGATCACGTTCCAAAGCCAGCCTGGGCAGCAAAGTGCATGCACCTCTTATCTCCAGTTAACCACCAGAAAATGGGAAGTGGTGCTGTGGCTCAAGTGGTAGAGTACTCGCCTTAAGCTGAAGAGCTGAGGGACAGCACTCAGGTCCAGAGTTTAAGCCCCAGGACCGACAAGAAAAAAAAAAAAACCCAGACCTGTGGTATTATATTTTTAAGTTTGCATCTGTTTTGGTTGAGTGAATTTGATGTGTTGATTTATTATATACCCTCAGATGTCATTATCCCTGAATCGTAATGTCCAGATGGAGAGAAGTTGCTCAATGTGTCCTAGAAAATAGATTCATAGGGAATTGTTGATACTTCAAAATTCAAAAGACATGAATTCACCATTCTGTCACACTAGATGGATGTATGAAGAAATGACTTGTTCAAACAATATGTATTGTAGCAAATTCATTCATTAGTTTCTTAAGCTTTGCTTGCTTTTAAACATAGTATACATGAGGTCACGACAGATTCAAAAAGCACAAGCCCAGTCCCAGGAGAATACATAGTTTACGTTTTCCAGTACCAAAATAGGCTTCCTTTTTCAGTTATCACTGTGCTATAATTTACTTTGTCTTTTTTTTCCAGCGAGCCCTTGCTAAAACTGGAGCTCAGTCTATCAGTTTGCTTGAATTATGTCGAAACACAAACCGAAAGCAGGCTGCAGCGAAATTCTACAGCTTTTTGGTTCTTAAGAAGCAACAAGCTATTGAGCTGTCACAGGAGGAGCCTTACAGTGATATCATTGCAACACCTGGACCACGGTTCCATATTATTTGAGGAGCTAGTGTTCATACACTAGTGAATACAAATTGCCCCCCGTGTGTAGGGCACACAAAACCCTTTAAGAGAATTGTTAGATTTTTGTCTGTATAAAATATCTGCATTTTCTTTTTTCATTTTTTCCAGTAATTTTAATTTGCCCATTTCATCATTAAAGGAAACTGCTTATAGGAACTAAGACCCAGAACATTATTTTAACTACTTTCAGAACAGAAGTGTGCAATATTGGTGCACTAAGTAATACTGAATAACAGTCAAAAGTCATTGCTTTTCATCTTAATTCTCAATTACTGTGTTGAAAGGGAAAACCTGACATTTGAATTAGAAACTGTGGTGTCCATCCTTTTGACTAGAAGAGACAACTCTTCCCATCAATAAAAGCAACAGTTTGATTAACCTAGATGCTGGGCATAGTCCCTGAAACAGTAGAAACCTTGAGACTTTCAGCATTAGTTCCCTAAGGAGCACAAGTATGTAAATTTGCACTGAGCCTTACTGACCTTTGGCTATCAAAAAAAAAAAGGTTCCACTTGGTTTAGATCATTGTGGTTTGCCAATCATTCCATTTAACCTTTTATGGTAAATTTTATTGTCCCAAATTATGTTGTCTTAGTGCAGCTCCATAATAAGTAAAAGTGGGCTTGGGACTGTTAAAGCATTTCTAACTTTCCAGGAGCTATAAACCAGATTTAAAGATGTTTTGAGTATTCAGATCATCAAAATAGAAAATTCCCTACTTCCCTAAAGAGACATAACGATGGAAAATTAAACAGGTTGACTTAACCTTTAAGCAAACAGTGCTGTAAAAACTAATGGCTTCTCTGATATTTATTACAAATGTTAGTACCCATCTCTTTCCAGTGCTGCACACTCCTGTGTTTGGAATTCTTCAATAGCTCTGTGCTGAAATCCTATATTTGGTTTCCTATAATTTAAGAAAAAGAGATCCAGGTAAAAGCTGTATTATTAACAGACCAGATAGTACCACAAATTATATGACTATTACAATTATCAAAGCACGACTTAACTTTTTAGGGAAAAATTATACTGAAAAGTTCTGGCTTAAGTCTTGGCACTTTTGTGGGAAAAATAAAATCACTTAAAATTCAGACTTCCATGTATACCCAGTAATTTAAAATTGTGTGAAATATTTTGAATTTGTGAACTCGTAATTACTGTTTTAATAATTCAGTTTAAGGATGGTAATTGTTTAAAATTGCTATTGAAGTTTTATTTTCAATATGATGTGCCTGTAAACCATGGGTTTCCCCTTTGTAAAAAGACATTGTAGATAATTGAATGTTTGATTATAGAAAGGTCATTAGTTTGTTACACATTTTGTTAGTCTGGTTTTTGTTGCTTTTTGGGTTTAATATTGTTCTTGAAAATAGTTGATGCTATGTTATGTATAACTTTTCTAATAAAAATTGTGTTTATAAGCTGTACATTTTGGAGAATTTTTCAGTTAGTGGTTTCCCCGGGGAAGAGTTGTGTGGGAAAGTTAACATGGCAGACTGCCTCTTTTGTTCACTTTATTTAGAATAACTGTTGGTATGGAGTGAGTTTCAGAAGTTACATTGTACACAAGACCTAGTGTCTTTGCAGTCAGTAAGGGGATTCTAAACCTCCACAGGGTGCCTAAAGCCCGAGTATACAAAATAAACTTCTCAGGCTTCATACACTTTATATTCTGTCATGAAGACAAATAATGATAAACTTGGATTTAAAATGTGGAACAAGTTGCAGAATTTAGTGATAGGGTAGTTAGGAAAGGTATCTTGAGGAAGGTCAAGTTCTGAGAAGTGGAAAAACCTGAAGAAGGCATTTGGAGGATGTAAAGGGGTTGAATAGAGAAAAGATGAGCTCCACCTATTAAAGACCAGTATGGCTACACTGTGGTTAGTAAAGCCAGGTCAGGTCCAATGGGGATTGTCAATGATCCTGATCAGCCAGGTTGCTTCAAAAAGTATCAGTGTCTGGGTCCTCTCACTGGCTTCTTTTGCTACCCATTGGATGCAGAATGGGTGAATAGATGGAAGGAATTGATGAAGGTTGTGGGTCACCTTGCCAAAGTCTTAAGTATCTGGAACGTGTTTTTACTTACTCTGATTAAGGTAACCCAGTCTTGCTTTCCTTTCAGATTCCAGCTGAAGTATATGTTCCTCAGGGACAGTTCTGATTCATAATCCATTTCACACTAGGTCAGGTTTTCTTACTAAATGTTCTTATAACTTAGCAATACTTTTCTACCATCCTAAAAGGGGATTTCAAATTTTTAACATCTAAGCAAACTACATAGTGTTTAATGAATGGCAAGAGGTCTAAATCACCAGGGAGAAAAATCCCTACCCAAACTCAGATACTACTACCTAGAAACTGCCTGTGTAGGAAGGTGGCTCAGTGTTAAAGTGCTTGCCCTGCATGCTTGAGGCCCTGGGTTCTATTCCTCAGCACCACATAAGCAGAAAAAGCCAGAAATGGCGCTGTGGCTCAAGTGCTAGAATGCTAGCCTTGAGTTGAAATGCTGAGGGACAGTGCCCAGGCCGAGTTCAGGCCCCATGACCGACAAAAAAAAGTGTGATATTTAGAAGTAATATGTAACCTACAGTTAATGTATTTTACGTTGTTTCCTCGTGATTCTTGAAACCATCTTTGAAAAAAAGTTGAGACACAATCAAATTAGACTTCTCTGTATAAAAAATAAAAATTGAGATACTACTCAGTTTAAGACCCCGCTGTAGAAAATCACTAACGTACATCATGCACATCTGGATTTAAAGCTCAACTCTGCCCCATTACTAGCAGGCCCTATATACATGTTCACTTTTCTGAACCTTAGCTGCTTTGTTAAGTGATGAATGAAATACTAATTGAAAGCCATCAGTAATCAAGCCAGGCCTATATTACCTAGAGAGTCTTGGAGGTGTTTATATCCCTGTAAGTTCTGTTAAATTCACAATATCAAATCAGAGGATCTACTATAGATCTCTAGATTTTTCATGTATGAAATAATTAGATCCTTTATATACTGGAAATTTTATGAGGGCTTTTTAAAATTCATCATTTGTATTCTCAGCTACCTGAAAGTAGAGGTAGAAAGATCATGATCTGTGACTAACCAGAGCAAAAGGCAGGAAGAGACCTTATCTGAAAAGTCAGTATTTGGGGCATGGGAAGGGAGAAGCCTTGATACTGCAGTTCAAACCCCAGTACCACCAAAAGAAAAGTTTGTCTTTCCTAAAATTAACAAGCCCAGCCCAGGTTTACATGCAGGGAAGATTCCCAGCCCGTGTTTATCGATTGTAGAAGTCAGTACTTGGCCTCTTCCAAGGAAGGAGGCCCCTCGATCCTCAGTGGGGAACAGCAACTTTGCAAATAAGGATCTCTTCTAACTACCTTTTCAGTTGTGAGTTGGCAAAAGTGAAGACAGGAAGTTGAGTTTTGACACATAATTGTGGTTATTTGTGGGTTACAGAGTGATATTTCTGGGTGTGTGTGTTGTATAATAATGAAATTAGTGGGGGAGGGGAGTTACATGTTCATTACTTAGTATATTTTTTCCTGGAGTTGATTTCAACACTTACGCAGAGGCATCTACGTATTGTGCCTTTGTGTTCTGCTAAGAGCATATTACTTAACTATAGTTATGCAGCTATGTAAAAGGTCAGAAGTTATTTCTCTCTAGCTCTTCATCTCTCCCCATCCTGTATGAGCAGCTTCTGTTGATGTTACAAAGTGAGATCATGTAGCATTTGGCTTTCTCTGCCTACCTTATTTTACTCGGTGTCTTCTTCCTGGCTCCTCAACTGCCACAAACGTCCAGACTGCATCCCTTTTTTTTTTTTTTTTTTTGTCGGTCGTGGGGCTTGAACTCTGGGCCTGGGTGCTGTCCCTCAGCTCTTCAGCTCAAGGCGAGCGCTCTACCACCGGTTTTCTGGTGGTTTATTGGAGATAGGAGTCTCACAGTCTCTCCTGCCTGGGCTGGCTTTGAACGAGATCCTCAGATCTCAGCCTCCTGAGTAGCTAGGATTACAGGCGTGAGCCACCAGTGCCCGGCCAGACTGCATGCATCCCTTTTTATGGCTGAGTAGTATTCTGTTATGTATGCATACCACATTTTCTTCTGTATCCATTTATCCACTGGTGGATAATACCAGATCTTGGCTACTGTGGGTTAGGAAGCGTACTTCAAGACCATTTTCCCTTTGCTACCTTTCAGCTGTGCTGGATGAAAACGATGGCAACTAGAGACCGTGTGTAATAGAAGGTGGGGAGGGTCCCTGAGAGTGAGAGGGAGGGCAAGCACAGCACCTGGTAAAATTTCAGCCACATTTGGACATAGGAAAGGACAGGTAAGGAATTAGAAAACGGGGACACTCAAATACTGTTGTTGGGGATGTATAGTCAATACAGAAGTGAGTCTGGAGGTACCACAAAATAAAACCAAAAATATCATTATGTTAAAACATGTATATCGCACCAGTAATCACAATAGCCAGCTGTGTCCACTGACAACTGAAAGAAAATGTGGCAGCTAGGAACCATTGGCTCATGCCTGCAATCCTTCCTACTTGGGAGGCTAAGATCAGAAGATCACAGTTCAAGGCCAGCTGTGCAGAAAAGCTCTGATAGGGCTGGGAAGGTGGCTCAGTGGTAGAGCGCTTGCCTTGCATGTATGAGGCCCTGGGTTCGATTCCTCAGCACCACATAAGCAGAAGAAAAAAAAAAGCTGGAAGTGGCGCTGTAGCTCAAGTGGTAGAGTGCTAGCCTTGAGCTGAAGAACTGAGGGACAGCGCCCAGGCCCAGAGTTCAAGCCCCAGGACCGGACCAAAAAAAAAAAAAAGCTCTGATACTCCAGCTCCAAAATCACCAGAAAAGCTGAGTTTGGATGTATTTCTGAAGTGGTACAACTGGATGTGTTTCTGAAGCAAGTGCAATACCCTAAATTCAAACCCTGTTATCAGCAAAAAGAAAATGTGAATATTAATACACAATGGAATAGTATTGCAGGCATGAGTCACTGGCACCCGGCAAATAACTGTTCTTATAAATGGAAGCCAATAGATTGATCTGGAAGTGGGGAATAGAAGAGTAGTTAGCAGGGCCGGGCACCGGTGGCTCACGACTGTAATCCTAGCTACTCAGAAGGCTGAGATCTGAGGATCACAGTTCAAAGCCAGCCTGGGCAGGAAACTCCATGAGACTCTTATCTCCAATAAATCACTGGAAAATGGGATGTGGCGCTATGGCTCAAGTGGTAGAGCACTTGCCTTGAGCTGAAGAGCTACAGGATAGTGCCCAAGCCCAGAGTTCAAGCCCCACGAGCAAAAAGGGCTGGGGAAGAGAAATAACTGCTAAGGTTCTATACCACCAAAGAGTAACTGGATAATGATAACTGAATATTTCAAAATCACTAGTAAAGAGGATTTTGTACATTCCTGAAGAAAAATGATACATTTCCGAGGGCAATGCATTATATATACATGGTATTTGACTGTTAGACATTATATGTACATGTGATATCTATGCATTCATGTCATACCATGCTACATCTGTATGGACAGTGTGTATATATATATATATATATATATATATATAATGAATGTAAGACAAAATGAAATAAGATAATTTAAAAAGTAAGATGATTTAAAATTGGTTTTGTTGTAACATTGCTTAAGTCAATTAACTTGAACATATTCAACGTAGCTTCTTTTTGATGATAAACTATGTAAACCAAACTGGCCCTAAGCTCCCTGTTTCACCCCAGGCCTTGAAGTCTGTCCTTCTACCAAGGCCTCTTGAATGCTGGGACTACAGGCATTCATTAGCACTCCTGGTTCAAGCCTCATAGTTATGGCTTCTGTTGAATCAACTCTGGACCACAAGGAAAAGTCATTTGTGCCACCAAAGCAGGGTACCTGGCCCCTTTAGTGCTGCCTCAGAAGCAACATACTGTCTGTTTCCTGTTTAGCAACACTATTAATTTTTCCCAAGGTCTTTAGAGACAAAAGGAACATTTTAGGTCTCCCAAGCCACACAAGGTAGGGATTCCCAGAGGCTAGCAAGCCCATCAATGTAGATCACTGTGTCTTGTAAGCCTGAAGGTTAGCCCAGGAATCTACATCCCACTGTTTCTGATACAGGCAAGTAATTCTTTGGTGGCCATTTTCACTTCCAGAATTTAGCATCATCCTCAGAGTTACTATTTCAAATGTGGGCCAGGCATCTGGAGCCCCCATTGCTGGGAGGCAGTGCCCTCTGTGATCAGCGATTAATTATACTCCAGGACTAATTAGTTCTCCATTGGCTAACAGCTGTTCAACAGGAAACGTGTACGGTTCAAGGATGGGGCCATGCTCTCCAAGTTGAGCACGCTGGTACGTGTTATTTCCAGAAGACATCTGCCCAGGGGGCTCTTGTGTCCCATTCTAATTATCCCAGCTGCTGATGACAGTCTCCTAAGAGCTATGAAAATGAGTAAGGGCAGAATCAGTGCACCATAGTGGTATCCACAGTGAACCCTCAAAACAGCAGCACAGCTCCTTAGGAAGTGAGTTAGACCTCATGCTTGAGATGGGGTTGGAAGAGGAAGAATGAGAGTCCACCATCATCAGCTCTTCCTCTAACTAGAAACCATGGTGAATGTCTTAACTTCCCAAAGTCTTCCAAGGACATTTGTACAACCCCTGTGATAATTAGCTAACATAATTCAAGGAAAGTTCTGAGTGTGGTGTGTAGCCTGTAGGGGCCACTCTAAGACTCCTAACTGGTTTTCAGGTCAAAAATATGGAGTGATTACCCTAACCAAGGAATGACTGGTTCTAGGACTATTGCCATGAATAGAATAGAGATGGTCCTTTCTGTTGTAGAGCTAACATTTTTTTTTCAGTAGAGAATTAGAACAATTGAATAAATTCAGTTTCTCCAATGATGCCCCCATCTTTTCTCTCTTCACAATGGTTTCTCTCATTGATGAAAATTAGTGGAATATACTGTAATTTCCCCATTTGCTTCTCTTTACTACCTGTGAGTTTTGGAAAGCTGGTCTGTAGTCTCAGAGTCCTTGGATCCCTATTTGTGACTCTTGAGTTGAGGCAATGATGTCTGCTCATTGGATTCCGCATAACCAATGGTAAAGGGTAAAAATAAAATAACTCTGGTGAGTCAATGTCTGCAGATTGGGTGATACTGAGAGTAAAATATGAGTAGTTTTTAAGTCTTCAAATGATTGTATAAGAAGGTTGAATTTTAACCTGTCCATTTATGTATCCTGGTACTCTTGTGTCATTTGCAGATGGGTTTCTATAGTTCTTCAAATCTCATGGCTTTTGCTTTAAAAGAGAGACAGAGAGAAAGTAACAAAAACGGGAGAGTAATTTATCTATCATCTTTCATCTTCTAGCAGCCAAAGGTTTGTTCCATGGAACACTAGCGAACCACCCCTGCCAGAAACATCGAGCAAGATCCCTGCTTCCCCTGCCAAGGCAGGAGGCTTGGCTCCTCCAGAGCAGGGCAGATTAGAACAAATGGCCAAAGGCCCAGATTCAGGTAGTAAGTTTGGAAAACAACCCTGTAGAGTTTAAGGAAGTGATAAAAACAGGAGAACTCTTGATTTGGGATTCCAGATCCCCACAATACTATTGGCATGAAGCTTTGCTTTCTAGAAAACAGAGTTGTTTTTGTCCTTTTGTTACTTTACTTCTCTACCCCCAACCCAGCCGTCCTAAATTTGTTTTGATTATGCTTATATCAAAGAGACTGTCACATTTGCTTGATTATAGAGTCAGTATCTGAAACCCCACCCCGCCCTACCAGCTCATGATCCTGAAGAACACTGATCAAGGTAATGTAGATGCAGACTTTGCAATCCGGAAAGCGCCACAAATATCGTTACAGTAATAACCGCACAGCTTCCTTGGACAGAAGAGTCCTCCTTTCTAATACTGATGATGTTAGGCCTTAATTTGAAAGTCGATTTCTGCAAGGTAAGAGGATGCAATATAGTTCAGGTTGATTTCTGGAGGGAACTTCCACAAGTACTGCCAGTTTAATAGCACTCAAGGATTCTCTTGAAGGAGACTGCAAGCAAAATCAACTTCCACATTCTTCCTGAAACTTCATCACAGTTGACGACCTCTATAAACACCCTCAAAAGGGTAAAAATTAATGAGAAAAAAGAATTCCAATTCAACATTTACTAGGCACAAGACAGGTCAGATTCTAACCGCATATTTATACAATCCTTGTAATTATTCCTTCAAAAAGTAGAAGAGCCGGGCACCAATGGCTCAGGTCTATAGTCCTAGCTTCTCAGGAGACCTGAGGATTAAGCTTGAAAGCCACCTGTGCAGAAATGTCTGTGAGACTCTTCTTTCCATTCAACCACAAAAAAAAAAAAAGCCAAAAGTAGAGCTGTGGCTCAAGTGGTAGCCTTGTGCACAAAAGGTCAGTGACAGTGCTCCCCCCCAGGCCCGGGGTTTAAGCCCCAGGACTGGCGCATACAAAAAAGAAAAATATAAGGGAATAGTGAGTAGCATTGAAATTAGGTCATGAAGAATGGGGAGGAGTTTGGTTCAACAGGTGGTGGACAGAAGAGCAGAGAGGATAGAAGCAAAGGTTGTTAAAGGAAGAAAATAACACAGGCAAAGGCATAGAAGTGATAAGAAACCAGGTTAACCTGCGAATCGAAGGACAAAATGCAGAAGAGATAGCTAAAAACCTTTCCCAGAAGTGATTGTGTAGAGCCATCACTTCTGTAAGTCTGTCTGGCTCCAGCTTGGCTTGCGTAGGGTTCTTATTGCCTGGGAACCTGACCAGCCCACACTCCTGTGACCAAGGGGGTGTCTGAGCCTCTCACAGCTTGGGAGCTGGGGAGGAAGGGACTCTGGAAAACCACTTAAAAGAAAGAAAAAGATAGCAGCTTCTAGTGTCCTCCTGAACACTGACCTACTGACAAAGGCATTGATGGCCAAAGACATAGGCCAAGGGTAAACAGCAGCTGTCTTAGCAATTAGTTTCTCAGGAATTTCTTGATTATCAAAAATCACCTTTATCTTGATTCTGGACAAATGTAAGAGCCCCAAAGTGACAAATGGTTAAGAGCTTCATATTCTTAATAACCCAAAATTTGAAATCAATGTCTAAGAAAAATGGAAGACTGGGTAAAGAAAATGTGGTACCACAGGCCGAAATTTTCTTAATAGAGACCCAGAAACACAACAAATCAAAGAAAGGTTGGACAAATGGAATTGCATGAAATTGCAGAGCTTCTGCATGGCAAAGGACATAGCTAGCAAGATTAATAGAAAGCCCACAGACTGGGAGAAGATCTTCACTAGCATACAACAGACAAGGGTCTCATATCTAAAATATACCTGGAACTCAAAAAATTAAAACTCCCAACAACAAACCTTCAAAGAAACAACTGCCCAATAAATAAGTGAGCTTAAAGAGAAACTTCTCTGAAGAGGAAAGAAGGATGACCAATAGACACATGAAGAAATGCTCAACATCCCTACCATAAAAGAAATGCAAATCAAAACAACATTGAGATACCACCTCACTCCAGCTAGAATGGCTATAATCAAGAACTCTAAAAACAACAGATGCTGGAGGGGATGCTGGAGGGAAGGGAACCTGACTGCATTGTTGTTCAACCACTTTGGAAAACAGTATGGAGCTTCCTCAAAAGACTCCACATAGAGCTCCTCTATGACCCAGCAATCCCACTTTTGGGCATTTACCCAAATGTTCACAGACCACACTAAAGCTACCAGCACGACTATGTTTATTGCAGCATTATTTACCATAGCTAAGATATGGAACCAACCCAGATACCCCTCAGTAGATGAATGGATCAAGAATATGTGGTTTATATACACAATGGAATTCTATGCCTCCATCAGAAAGAATGACATTGCCCCATTTGTTAGGAAAATTTGTTAAGTGAAGTAAGCCAGGCCCAAAGAAACATAGGTCCTATGGTATATGTAGTATATGTCTGAGTCAAGCAGAAAAGGTCAGATAAGTTGATGTTGGGGAAATGAACCCTAAGATATGTATTCAAATGTTTTTTTCTTTCAGGTGATTGTTTCTAACACATTTATAAGATTATTTCTTTGTTGCTTTGTATGTCCCTCCCTCATGGTATAACCCATGCTTTCACTGTATTTGAGGTTGGTATAATTTGTGGAGGGGAAGGGAAAAAACAAATCGTTTAAATAGGGACTTGGATCTCACAAATTAGCAACAGAATTCCATGCTGCTGGGTTTCTGCCTTCTTGTTTTTCTACTTTTCTTTTCTGATTTGTTTCATTCCGTAGACAGAGCTTTTCTTTGTGTTGAGAATAGAGCTATTGACTTTTAGGTCCACATTATTATCCACATTATGCAACAATGAGATGTACAAGTCGTTACGTGGAAAAACGAACTTTACAACTCTGGTGGGGGGGGGATTAGGTGGGAGGGTGGGGGTAGGATGGGAAGGGATGGGAAGGTGAAACAAAGGAGGAGGCTACAATGCTTGATAAGAAATGTACTCATTATCTTGCCCATGTAATTGTAACCCCTCTGTACAGTATTTTCACACACACAAAAAAATCATTAAAAAAAAAAGAACAGGGTATTTGCTAGTAACTGTATTACAGACTTTATAAATTTGAATTACGATTTTAACCTTTTTAGAATAAATGCAATAAAAAAAAGAAAATGTGGTGCCAATACACAGAAGACTACAACTTGACTGGGAAAAAAAAATACAAGGTGAAGTCCTGTTGGTTGTGACAACATAGGCAGACGTGGAGGATATTAGGTTAAATGAAATTGGCCAGGCACAGAAAGCCACGTACTGCAGGATCTCAAAGATGGAATGCATAGAAACAGAGTCCAAGGTGGTTGCCAGAGGCTGGAGCGAGGCTGGTTAATAGCTACATTAAATGGGAGGAGTGGGTCTCTATGCTGTAAGTGAATTAGAATGACTGTAGTTAACAATAATGTTTATTCCAAAATTGCTACAAGAAAGATTTTGTTTTCTGTTTTTTGGTTTGGACATTTTGTTTTGCAGTTCTGGGAATCAGACTCAGGCATTGGGCATGCTAGTTAAGTGCCCTACCAGTGAACTACATTCCCAGCCTAGAGGAGAGCTATGTGAATGCTCTCACTGCAGAAAAAATAAAAATAACAATGTGGTGATGGATATGCTAATTACCATGACTTGTCCATTACATAATGTAGATGTGTAGGGTCAGCACATATTTGACCCTACAAGTATATACAAGTATGTGTCTATTTTCTAAAAAAGTTTAAAACAAGCTCAGGCTTAGTTAGTGCTGCTCTTTAGAGAAACATAAACTCATCAATTTTTTTCTTTGCCCACATACTCTGTTTATCATGACTAAAATTTATGAAATACTTTCTATGGGTCAAGCTCAACAGTAGGCATATCATGCAGATTACCTCATTGAATTCTCTCAACATCTCTATGAGGTTACATTTTATTGTGCGAGAGTGTTATGAGACCAACCAGGCGTCTTTCCTGGGAGTGATGTGGGGGGCAAGGGAGTAGGAAGTCCTGTGTTTTAGAGGATAATAATGTGGACCTAAAAGTCAATAGCTCTATTCCCAACACATAGAAAAGCTCTGTCTACGGAATGAAACAAATCAGAAAAGAAAAGTAGAAAAACAAGAAGGCAGAAACCCAGCAGCATGGAATTCTGTTGCTAGTTTGTGAGACCCAAGTTCCTACAGCAAGTCCTTCCTTTCTGCTTTGTCCCAGTATAATGCCTGGTAAGGAATCCAATAGATCCCTCTTTCCTTGTGCTCACTTGAGTTTCCACCACTTACCAACAGAGTGCAATGACAGACTAGAAACCTTGTAATCACTAGGAAGTCAACTCCTCTTAGCATTCGAGACCAAGCACCATCCTCTGCTGTCAACTCTTGAATGCTTTAAAAGGCTGCTCAACAAAGCGCTGTCATGAAGGGGGAATGGAAGAAGAAGGAAAAAGAGACTGGAGGAAATGAATGGACCATTGGGATAAGGAAACAGACAGGATGAAAAATTACCTCTCAGAATGTCCTGACAGAAGAGGAAGGAGACAGATAAATGAGAGACTTGTGGCAGCCAAGAAAGTAAATGAGAACCTAAGAAAGATGACATAGAATACTAAGAACAGTATTACCTGAAATGTTCACAGCGGTCAGAGCTCTGCTCAATGACTTTGGCGATGTTAGAGGTTGTCTTTTTGGAAAAGTATACTTAAAATGATTCTAAAGAAGGCAAAAGAAAGATACAGTGATGAACTAGCCACTGAACTGCCCATTGAAATGAAATACAGGTTATAAAGAACACTACTTCTTGATTGAAACATGGCCCTGTGACTCCTAAATTTGAGTATTGTCTTGAAAATCTATTAAAGTGATCCAAATTTATCCTTTCATACAGAAGCCATGTCATATAGAGTTTTCCCAAAAGATCATATAGTAAAGTATCATCTAGGGGAATGATGTGCCAACAGCTTGTTCCCATGGGCATCTGACTAAGTTCCTTCACAGCCGCCTATCTTGTCATAAAATATCACCTTCAACTTTTTCTTGCCTATGTTTTTTTTTTCTACATTTGGTTGGCAATGTCTGCCAGGATCTCAGTGCACTCACATGCACCCACTAACCAGGACACCCCAGATTTTTATTTTCAAACACACCCCTGAAATCATTTCTACTGTGATGCCCAAGTAATGTGAAGTACTGCATTCAACTGTGTTCAGGAATTGTACTAGTCTCCAAGCAATGTGGTTTTAATGAATACTTCAATCAGAGATGAAAGGGCTCTTGGGAAGATAAGGGCAACTTGGCTTTGGTAGGTAACTATTCCTGGCCAGCTGTAAGGAGAGAATCTTTGGTTATGCTACTGATGTGTTTGCACCTGAAATAAAAATCTTATGTGAAAATACTTGGAAAAGTAACTCCCAGGTAGATGTGGCTAGATATCCCTGGATCACAGTACTGGGCAGGCTGAGGAAGATAGATGACAGGTTCAAAGCCAGCCTATCCTACATACTAAGATGCTATCTCAAAAAGAAAAGTAACTCAAAAAACACGAACATGAACTATACATTAATACTTCCTATCTTGATTTGTTCAGGCAGTATAGTTTGTTTCTAAGTTACACAAAAGGATTTCTGGTACAATGAAGCACTAGGTTTGTGGCATAATGGTCCTAACTAATCTGTCCTGATGATGTAGAGATACATGTGGCTATCACTATCTTAATTTTTTTTTAATTCAAGGAAAAGGCCAGTTTTATGAAATTAAATCTCTATTAGGAGAACATTTAACAGTGTCACGTTCAAGCCTGAATTTTTGTTAATGGCCTTTTACACTTCTGATATACAGATAAAAAGTCTAAAGGCAGAGACAGGAAGTAACATCTTAAGAATATTGAACAAAAGTTTGGAGGCATGGCTCAGGTGGTAGAGCACCAGCCAAAGAACAAAGCATCAATGAGTTCCAATCTTGAGACAAAAAGAAAGAAAGAAAGAAAGAAAAAAGAGAAAGAAAAGTATACTGAACAATTGATCCCTGTCTTAATCCACTTTAGACTGCAGTGAACAGAATGCTATATTCTGTATAATACAAACACCAGACACTCTGTTAGTTGCTTTCTGTGTTCTTTAAAACAAATTTTGAAAAATATCAATATGAATTTCTCAATATTTACTTATCTTGGAATCACAAAACCCAGCCTCGTGGACGTTTTCCCGGTCAGATGAGTTGGGTAGTATACATACATTCTCACAGGCAACCATGATCTGGGGCTGAGTGACGCTATCCCTTTCAGAAGGCATGTGAATTTTATAGTGTTGTAGTCACTACACCTCTCTATTTCTCCTGACATTGAGGCTCACGTGTCAGTTTCCATTTACCATTATCTTTATGATGTTCCTTTTTATAGTTGAACAAAAGAAAACAATAATGGGTTGGAACGCATTTCTATCTCAAGAGTTGGAAAACAAAACCATCCAGTTGCACAAAGGACCAAAATGAAGGAATATAGGTGGCGAATTGGCATCTTCATTCTGAAAGCTAAGACATGCCTGCTTTGGACATCAGAACCTCAGATTTATCAGCCTTTGGACTCCATATTTCACACCAGTGTCCCCCACCAGGTATACAGGCTTTCAACGTCAAACCAAAGTGATACCATTGACTTTGCTCAGTCTGAAGCCTTTGGACTTGGCCTCAGCCATATTCACATACAAGGCCTTCAACCTGCAGAGAACCTATTGTGGAATTTCTTGGTTACCACAATCCTATGAGCCAATCCCTTTATAAGTCCCCTGGACTGCCTTTACTTACAAATCATGTGGGTTGACTTGAACCTTTCTAGACTTAGAGATCTCATTAGTCAAATGAGTCAAACTTGATGTACACAATTGCTTTGAAGACTAAATTAATCACAACTAGGAAAGCACTACAACTGCAACATGTTAGTTCTCATTAAGTCTAACTAAAGGAAAAAAAATGGAGATATGTATATGTATTCAGCTAACAGAGACCAGAAGGTTTTGTCTTTCAGTTAATCTTAGAAAAAGAGAGTTCTGGGTCAGAGAGCAATGTGGTCAAAGCATGACAAGATCAGAGATTTCAACTCCATGTGGCCTTTGCTTTGGACTTGATTTTGTTGTTATTCTCCTCTGTCAAATAGTGCAAGCTGATAGCTTATCTCAGCAGGC
The DNA here is from genome assembly GCF_000151885.1 of Dipodomys ordii. Lineage (NCBI taxonomy): Eukaryota > Metazoa > Chordata > Mammalia > Rodentia > Heteromyidae > Dipodomys > Dipodomys ordii. The sequence continues at coordinate 5,508,825 of NW_012267367.1, forward strand.
CCCTGTAAGGCCTGATGCTGCAACCTTCTGGTCTCCTGGCAGCATCACCTGCCACAGCTGGAGAGCATGTGGACAGAGGAGGAGGAGCATCAGGAGGGCAGATGCAAAGTTAGAGATCAGTGAGAAGACATAGGCCCTGTGCCCTGAATTTAATGGATTCCAAGACAGGATGGAATTGTTGCTGATTAAATGAAAGGAAGCCCCAAGCCAGAATGTCAGAGTTGAAGCTATTTCATTGATGTAGAAAGGCATCTTGGCGCCAGCTCATCAGGAAAGAAGAGACGCAACTCTGTCATCAGCTAAGCTTTACAGAGAACTTTGGCTCCCAAACTTAGTAAGTCCTGGCCCTGATGGAAACTATCACATCAGACAGATAAACTGCTGGGTTCAGCAGTTCAGTGAGGCTAAAATAAGAGAAGGTCAGATTCTCCCAGGGTTGGGTTACAGCCTCATATCTCCCAGCTGGGGAGGAGCTATACATGAAAAGCTAGGAACTTCCTGTTGCTATTTACCTGGTCTCTTCTTGAGGTGACTCCCACCAGAAATTTTGTGAGGTATAACTGTCACAGGCAATCCTGAATTATTTTATCCCTTTAGATGTCTTAGAAGCTTGTCAAAATAGTGTTCTATAAGCACAAGGTAATTTATGAAGAAAACTAACAATATTAAAATATAATTACCAAAATACTTTTAATGTATTTGTGATAAAAAAATAATGCTTCTTATTAATGAATGTAAATATCTAACATTAAGTAAATGTTCTAAATTAAGTAGGAAATGATCTAACATTAAATAGGAAATCTACTATAATTTTGAAGTACCAATGAATAGTAATGAACCCAAATAATACTTTGCATATCTGCAGTAACCGTGCTGTAATATTAAAAAATGTGTGTGGTTTCTCCATGTTGATAAAGGCTCAGGCTTGACTAACACTCTTTGTGATTTGTTGCTTGTGTTTATAATGAAAGGAAATGCTTCATTTCAATTAGAAGTGTGTTTTTAAGTGATGATATCCCTTAAGAGTCTATAGACTTCAAACTAAAAAAAAAATCTCTATTATGAAACTATACGAATTGATTAAGTCGATTCCATTGCACAACCCTCAGTTCTATCAGTAGAGAAGCAAATGGCCTTGCTCTTCAAACATCTCACATGGGAAATAGAAAAATAAAGGGAGGAAGGAAAGAGAAAGGAGAGAAGAAGGGAAACAAGGAAAGTGAAGAAGAGGGAAAGGAAGGGGAGGGGGGAGAAAATAGAGGGGGAGGGAAAGGGAAGAGAAAAGGAGGGGATGACAGGGAAAGGGAGAGAAGGGAGAGGAGGGGAGGAGTGGGGAAGAGAAGAATGCCACGCCTTGTGTTATGGCTCATGCCCATAACCCTAGCTAAAGTGGGAGGCTGAAATAGGAAGATCACAGTTCTAGATCAGCCTGGGCAGAGGTAGAAAGACCCCATCTTAAAGAACAAGCCTGATAAAGACACTTGCACACCCATGTTCATTGCTGTACTATTCACAGTAGTCAAGCTATGGAAACAGCCCAGATGCCCTACAATAGATGAGTGGATCCAAAATGTGGTGGCTATACACAATGGAATTTATATTTTGTCATTTGCAGGAAAATGATGGACCTAGAACAAAACATGTTAAGTCAGCCAGCTCAAAGAGACAAACAGCACATGTTTTCTTTCACATGTGGAAGCTAGATCAAAATACACTGGGACATGATAAATTATAAAGGATTCTAGGCATTCACATACAGTGAGACCAAAGGAGGAGACTCAAAGGTGCAATGCCTCTGTGCTTCTGATAATGCAAAATAATGTTTACAGAAATGAATTCCAGGAAATGAAACAAGAGGTTTTGTTTTGTTATTTTTTTTTAAAAAAGGAACAAGCCTGAGGTGTTGAAGCACATCCTGATGCTAACTATACAGGAAACATAGGTGGATGGAGCTCAGTCTTGCAAGAAAATAAAAAGTAAGATTCTAACTCTAACTGAAAAATAACAAAGCAAAAAAGAGGGCTTTGGAGGTATGATTCAAGTGGTAGAGCATTTACCTAGCAAACAGAAGGCCCTGAGTTCAAAAATCCCAATACTGCAAAAAAGAATATATGAATAGATAATTTATTCAGCATCTAGCATGGTAAAATTCTTAGATTCTGGGAGACAATCTCAAAGTTCAAACATGCGTTAAAGAAACCCATATATAATGAGTTAAAACTGATGCTAAGTAAAGAATTAGTAGAAAAGAAAGTCAAGAATTCACGGACTGTATTCCATATGTTGAAGAAGGTAAGTATTGAACGTATTAAATAAAAAGAATATTTTGAAAGATCAAAATGATTGAAATGTTTAAAAAATATTAAATAGAATTATTAAAACATTAGACACTGCAGAAAAAAGCTTTTTGAACTGAAAGACATAACAATGAAAGCTATATCAAATGAGATACAGAGAGAAAAAGACCGGGAAAAAAATCCTATATCTAGGAGACTTGCCTTTGAATGAGTACAATAAGGAAAAAAGTAATGGATGTCACCTCTGAGATTATGTTACAAAAATTCTGACTTCGATTTTGCTGGCCTTCTCTTGCTCATTGGGAGCGAAGCCAGCCACCATGCTGTGAGCTTCCCTGAGGTAAGACCCAACGGCAAGTTACTGAACTCGCAGTCAAGCCTTCTGATGAGACTGCAGCCCAAAATAACACCATCACTGCAGCCTAGAGAGAAACCCTGAGACACGGACATTGAATTGTCTGTTCCTATACTTCTCACATAGAAATTGTCAGGTGATAAGTATTAGCCTCTGATAGGGAGAGAACTTTGTGTTGTTTACATCTTCAATATCCCCCTAAAGCTCATATATATATATATATATATATATATATATATAGGCTTGGTCTCCAGTGAAGCAGGATTCACTCACTGATCAGGCCTCTGTGAGGTGCTTGGATCATGAAGACTTGAACCTCATAAATGAATTACTCCACTTGTGGATTCCTAGTTTAATAGACTGAAGGAAGCTGGTAGAAATGTTAGGAGTTGCGTCCTAGCTTTAAGAAATAGTCACCAGGGGCTGGGAATGTGGCTTAGTGGTAAATTGCTTGCTTGGAAAAAATTATATTAAGTGAAGTAAGCCAGGCCCAAAGAAACATAGGCCCCATGGTTTCCCTTATTTGCAATATCTAGTATATGTATGAGTCAAGCGGAAAAGGTCAGATAATGTGATGTTAGGAAAATGAACCCTTAGATATGTATTTTAATGTTTTTTTTCTTTCATGCATGTGTTTCTAACGCATCTATAAGATTATCTCTTTGTTGCTTTGTATGTCCCTCCCCCACAGTATAACCCCTGCTTTCACTATATTTGATGTCAGTATAACTTGTGGAGGAGATGGGGAAAAACAAGTCATTTAAGGATACAGGTGGACCTGTTGCAACAATGAGAAGTACAAGTTGTCATGTCCAAAACGAGCTTTACAACGCCGGTGCGGGGGGGGGGGGGATTGGGACTGGGGGGAGGGGGGAGGCTGGGAAGGGATGTGAAGGGGAAACAAAGGAGGAGGCTGCAATGCTTGGTAAGAAATGTACACATTATCCTGCCCATGTAATTGTAACCCCTCTGTACAGTATGTTCACAAATAAAATAAAATAAAATAAATTGCTTGCTTAGCATGCATGAAGCCCTGGGTTAGATTCCTCAGCACCACACACACAGAAAAAGCTGGAAGTGGTGCTGTGGCTCAAGTGATGGGGTGTCTAGCCTTGAGCAAAAAGAAGTTCAGGGACAGTGCTCAGACCCTGGATCTAGCCCCAGGACAGGAAAGAAAGAAAGAAAGAAAGAAAGAAAGAAAGAAAGAAAGAAAGAAAGAAAGAAAGAAAGAAAGAAAGAAAGAGAGAGAGAAAGAAAGAGAGAGAGAAAGAAAGAGAGAAAGAAAGAGAGAAAGAAAGAGAGAAAGAAAGAAAGAAAGGAAGGAAGGAAGGAAGGAAGGAAGGAAGGAAGGAAGGAAAAAGGAAAGGAAGGAAAAAAGAAAGGAAGGAAGGAAAAGAGAGAGAGAAAGAAAGAAAAAGTCACTAGAGATATGCTCTTCAGGAATGTGTATTTTCCCAGCCCCTTCGTCTCTCCTCTGTGGCCAGGATGACATGAGATGGGCAGCTTTGCTCTACATTGCTCCATGATCTCTATTATGATGCTTTATCTTGCCACAAACCCACAGCAATGACCAAAGCCACTACAGACTGAAGCTCTAAATCCATAGCCAAATAAGTGCTTCCTCTTCTTCTATTTTTCTTTCTTTTCTTTTTTTTTGTCGGTGGTGGGGTTTGAACTCGCCTTACATGTTGTCTGTCAGCTCTTCAGCTCAAGACTAGCACTCTACTACTTGAGCCACAGTGCCACTTCCAGTTTTCTGGTGGGTAATTGGAGATCAGAGTCTCACGGATTTTCCTGCCCTAGCTGGCTTCAAACCATGATCCTCAGATCTCAGACTCCTAAGTATCTAGAATTACAGATGTGAGCCACCAGCGCCTGACCTTCCTTTTCTTTTCTTTGTCTCAAGTGTTTTGTCACAGTGATAGTTAACTAACATACTTTGCTATTCAGTGATATATAAAAAATACAAAAGTATGCTTCTAAGCTAGGTGCTGGGGCCTCACATCTGTAATCCTAGCTATTTAGGAGGCTGAGATATAAGGGTTATGGTTCAAAGCCCTGTCAGGAAAGTCCATAAAACTCTTATCTCCAATTAACCACCAAAACAAAACCAAAAAAAACAGAATTGAGGTAAGGTTCAAGTGATAGACCACTAGCCTTGAGCAAAAATGCTCAAGGACAGAGCAGAGGCCCAAAAGAATATGTTCCTGAGTAGAAAGATTTCTGGAACAGAAAACTAGTTATCAGTTAGAGAAGACAAAAGAAAAGACAGTGCTTGGAAAACACTGGAAAAACAAAGAGGGCAAATGCAAGTTTCAAATAATAAACAAGAAGCAACCAGGTCTCATGTTGACCAGACACACGGAATCAGAATGAAGCAAATGAGGGCCACAAGGATCCAGGAGCCACAAGTGTCTTTCTAGACTCAGAAGGCCAGTCACCATGTCACCATGACACTTTGGAAGGCAAGAGCCCCTCCCCACTTTTCTACTGGCATAAATCTTTTATCTCATCAGAATATCAGGATGAAAAAGAATTGTTGTTCCTATAAAAGTTGATTCAGTGGAAACAACCCAAACCAGTACTTCTCCATCAGCCACAACCTGCTTTTGCTAACAGTGTTGCAGAGAACTATTTTGCACTAATTATTGCCACATCTTGATGTACTGTCATTATGAATGACTGCTTATTAGAACCTTATGTCTTAGGTGAGGCAAACTTCTGTCTCCTGTTCCATGTTTCATTAATGGCAAGCCATCCTTTTATCTGACATATTTTGTAATCATGACTTTCTTTGACATACCTGCAGAAAGCATTATCCAGTTAGTGCGCTGGGAGGATCAAGGGCATGCAATAAGAGCTTTCTCAGCTTCTCTCTGCTTTCTCTCTCTTCATAATTAGCAGTCATTGCTCCCTTTTGACCTGTTTCAGGAGCAGCAACAGCTCCCCCACCTTGCAAACTCGTCCCCCTCCTGTACAGCTCTTAACCTAACTCCTTTCTCCCTTGAACAATCATCCCCTCCACTCAGATCTTCTTGCTGCTTCTTCCTCTTCATCTGCAGCCCTTGCTACCAACAAGTGTATTCCTACCACTGATATCCTTCTCTAGCTACCATCCTTCCTCTTTCCTTCCCTCATCTGGATGACTTCTTTATTTGGTCCACTTTCTGTCCCAGAGCAATTTGTGCTACTTACTTACCATTCTGCTAAACTGGATTCGAAATCAGGATTGAAAGCAGGCTGATAATAGGGTAGATTCTGAGTAGCTATCTATTCTGATGAGCTTACAGATGTGCCTGTGATTCAATCATTATCTCATTAATATACTTGCTGCTTGTTAGTGCCAGACATTATTCTCTAGTTATCAGGTCATAGCTGAGCCAGGAATTATAAATACATTAGGGATACAGTAGTAAACAAAGAGGACCAGATGTCTGGAGCTTGTATTTTAGTGTGAGAAAACAACTCCAAAAGGGAAACTAAGCATCATGCAGCAAGAATAAAGTATTTTGGCTATAAGAGTGCTACTGCAAAAATAAAACAGGGCAAGGGTTAGGCAGTACAGTAGAGATATGGCATATAGAGTGGCAGAATTTTCTAGAGAACCTCTAGGACACAATGGCTAGGCGAGAAGATTCTGGAGCCAGTTCTTCCTAGTCATTTTACCTCTGGATGTCCTCATTATTGTAATGATTAAATGAGTTTCACACGTGAAAATATTTAGAATAGTGCCTAGGTTCACAATAAGAGCTCAATAAATGTTAACTATGACACTGACAATGTCTGCATTTAAATCAAGAATCTATGATCAATGTTTTGAGTCTTCATGAATGACTTTACTTCCCAAAGCTTCAGTTTTCCCACAGGCCAAATAGGAACAATTAATTTCAGTTGTAAGAGTGAAATGAAATGATGAGGTATATTAATCTCTTCGCATTTGTTTGGCTCACAGTGATAAGAAAGTGAAATGATCATTTTAGCAAGGTCTTCTTCTGTTTCTCCCTGCTTTGAGGGTCCCATGTACAAGTGTTACATCGTTTTGGTTACATCTATTACTAAAAATATGACAATCTGCTGCGATTGTAAATAGATTTTTAAATGATTTTCCAATTGTTGCAATTAATGGGGAAATACAATTAATTTTGAGTGTCAAAAGAAAATGAAATCATGCAACATATTGTTTTCAGTTCTGTCAGTTTACCTACACCTTGGCATATTGTATGAAGCCTGTAAGCCACCTACAGCCTCATGAGACAACTACAGCCTTCTGCCAGTGAGCACAGAAATGAGAGGTGGAGACTTACTGGGACTGTGAAAAGTCATTCCTTTTCAACCTAATCGTTTAAAGGGCTTTTCATTTCTTTGTAATCTCTATAGATTAGATTACAGAATACAGACCTTTTTTTTTTTTCTGGTTGTGGGGCTTGAACTCTGGGCCTAGACATTGTCCCTCAGCTCTTCAGCTCAAGGCAAGAGCTCTACCTCTTGAGCCACAGCACCACTTCCAGTTTTCTGAGGGGTTTATTGGAGATAAGAATCTCACAGAGTTTCATACCCAGGCTGGCTTTGAACTTCGATCCTCAGATCTCAGCCTCCTGAGTAGATAGAATTACAGGCTTAAGCCACCAACTCCCGGCCCCCAGACCATATTTTTAAATGTAGATACAATATTTCTTTTCCTTTTTTTTTGTTTTTAGATCTGTCCTCAAATCTTCCCAAAAATTCTGCTTCCCACAAAACACAATCTCTTGAAAAGATCTGTGCAAATAGGAATTTGTAGATCATGTCAGTGGAAAGAGGGAGATGGGTGATATAAAGCATCTCAGGAGTAAATGCTTTAGAAAAGCAATGGATTATGACTAGATTGCCTCAGCTTACCTATTTCATCTGTTTTTAAGGTGTAGATTTTTAAATATTCCGCTGAGCTAAAGTGACATACCTGACTGACATAGAGCAAACCAGATTTTCCTTCGCTGACAAAGCACAGCATGAAAGACTTCCAGTGAGGCTTAGTGTCTGATGGGGGCTGGGGGAGGGTGACAACGAGAAGAAAATGATGAGTATTTGTAGCAGTGGCTTCCAACGGAACCACACTTCCTCAATCTTGGGAAAGTTATCTGTGGAAACTATTTTTGTCCACTGCTGAGTGCTGATGGCTCATACCTATAATCCCAGCTACATCACGAGGCTGAGATCTGCAGGTTGCCATTCAAAGCCAGCACTGGCAGGAAAGTTTGAGGCTCTTATCTCCAATGAACCAGCAAAAACCTGGATATAGAGCCATGGCTCAAGTTGTAGGGTGCTACCTCTTTTGTTTCAAGGCTTCTATCACAACTCTAAATCCTTAAAAGAAAAAAAAAAAAGAAGAGGAGGAGGAGCACTTGTTTGTGGCCCACTGGGAGCATGAGAAAGGAAGATGCACAATCTATCTCTCTAATAACAAAACACACCTTCTAGGTTGCCATGGTGCTAGAGGGGCTCTTAAACCCTGAGGACCAGCATGGCTCTTTGTGTTGAACTGCTGAAGTCCTTCCTGCCAGTGGCCTGCTGGAAATGGTGGTTTCTCTGGTCCCTGGCTGCCCTCACAACAACCCAAATTGCCATCACTGACACTGGGGAAGCAGTCCTCTTTTACATCCTGCTTCCTGAGCTGTGTGATTTTTCTGATGTGAGATGCTTAATGCTTCCAATCACTGCATCTTTATCTATAACCCTGGGATCATGCTGCTATAGGCAAGCCCTTATAATGCTGATTCTAACATTGATGGAGCTGAGATAGGTAGAGTCATGACCCAGAGTCTCGCATAAAACCAGGGCCCTGCATGTCAGCAAAAGACAGTAGGAACATGAAAAATCCCTGGAGGATTTTCTCCTGTGGAGACGTCCTTGTCAACAGAAGATAATAAGAGGCTGGGCACTAGTGACTCATGCATATAATCCTTGCTATTTGGGAGGATGAGTTTTGGAGAATCAGGGTTCAAGGCCAGCCTTGGGCAGAAAAGTTCACTAGACTCTATCTCAAAAAAAAAATAGCAAAAAGGAAGTTGAAGGAGTGGCCCAAGTATGAAGCCTTGAGTTCAAACCCCAGTACCACCCAAAAAAAAAAATCACAGATAGAGCGAGACAGGGAGAGAGAGACAGAGACAGAGACAACGAGACAGAGAGGGCTATGACCTCTCTGTGAATTACCACCATGAATTAATTAAATGTAAAAAATATGGTTGGTTTTATAAAGAGAAAACAGTCAGAAAGTAGTAACTTTACTCACTCTAGATCACTTATCCAATAGAAGGACTAGAAGCAGGGCTTGTGCATGGGCAGTTCAGCTCCAGAACCCAGGCACATGACTTCATCGTGGTACAGCTTCATTAACATGTCATTAAAAAAAGTTGTCAATAAGCTCATGGATGATCACTTAGCCAGGCATGCATCAAGATAGATGCCATATGTATGTCTATACACATGCACCTATGCACAGGCACACACACACATACATGCATAAATGTGCATATGTGCTGTAACAAACAGCATTCTTAACCTAACAGCATTTGCAGAAGCCAACAACCTGTCTATCTACACTGTGGACGAGGGTGACTTGACAGTCATGTGAAAGCTAGTAAAAGATCATCTAAGATAATCTCCTATGATCTTAGCCATATTGCCAAGCATTGGGCATTTATGTCATTGACACAGGAAGCCTAGCCTTCAGTTTGAATTCCACCCCTTCTACTTCTTCTCATCTAATGCTCCAATTCATGTTCTATGGTTCTAGAAATTCTGCCCCCTAGAGGTTACCTCTTCTGCACCACAGCCATTAAACTCTTATCATTTCCATTTTAGGAAACTGGATAAGATGCTAACCATTCCCTCTGGCACTATTCCCGTCTCCCTGCCAACCTCCAAAACTCCATGTTCCTCATCACCATTGAAAAATCATTCTCGACCACAAGGTTAAGGCCTGTATAAAACCTCAGCACTTACAGAATGAAGTCCAAACTCCTTACAAAGATACATAAGCCTCCTTTTTGGTTTCACCTTCTTGTCTTCCCTCCCCTAGATACAAAGGTGCCTACACTGGCAGGTGTGGCATTGAGAGTGCATTTACTGCCCTGTTCCCCACTGTATGACTTTTCTGTCCCATAGGCTTCATGGAAAACCCTGTTCAATAAGTAAGGTTGGCTTAAATATCATCACCTCTTCTGAAAGCCATCCAGGATTCCTCCCACAGAGGACTGTCTTCACCTTGCTGTCTATAACCGTGAAATGTTAACTTTCCTTAAGACTCTGTATGAGCTCTTGACGTGAGGTATTATACCTACATAATTGTATCTTCAACTCAGGACAGCTTCTGACACATAGAAACAGCTCAGGAAATACTTAGTGTATTATCCCAACTCTATCATATTAAAACATAGTTGCATCTTGAGTGTCTGCTCCACAGGAACCTGAGCTCCTAGGTGGCAGGGGAAGGTTTCAAAGATGGTCCCATTTACTTCTGCAGCCCCAGAGCTCTCGCCATGCTGGGCCAACAGCGAATACTCGGGGTTTGTCGAATGAATTCAGACAAATAAATGAATAAGTCATGTGGGCCTCCATGATTGCTTTTTCTGTCCAAGTAACCTCAAACCTGCTGTTCCAGCGATGTCTAGAGGGAGTGTTCATCAAAAGCAAATCAAGGCCAGCTGGAAGAGGCCAGCATTTATAAAACAAACCAGATTCCCAAGACCAAAAGGTGCATTGACTGCACGTGTCATGAATGCAAATACAAGTACTGCTATGGGAAACCCCTATATTCAGTCATACTCAACAGAGAGCATTTGTAAAGCTGTGATTTGATGTAGGGCCCAAATGAGGCAGAAATGGCAGTCAGTTGAGAGTCTATAGAGGGTCTTTTTTTCCAGCTGTTTCCAGGACCCTTCCCACTCATCCCTTCTTCTTCCTGTGAGGCGGTGACAGGATCAGCACACTTGTGGGTGGGGACAGGACACAGAGGCATGGCGAGCTGTCAGCTGCAGGGCGAACATTGTGATCATGTGTCAAACAGGTTCAGTGGACCGAATCATATTGTGATGTCACTCAAACTCCTGGCCATCTTTTAGAAAAGGATGCCTGAAATAAGACCATGATGCCTGACCCTGCTCTTCCCACATCTGTCAAACTTTCTCCTTGACACCTGAGCTGGCTGCAGAAACAGCCGTCTTGTTCGACCCTGTTCACCTTGTGGAGCAACTACAGTATTCATGGAGTACCTATGGTGCCCAGCACCTAGTATGATTCCTGCTTTGTATTCTCTCCTGAAAGCTCTGTGCCATTGATATCTGTGTGGGTGTATGCTGGTGTCTTGCATATTCCATAATCATATTAAATTGCCTTTCTTTCTCCCCATGGCTGCCAAGTATTTGGAAACAGCTACTATTCCATTCCATCTACAAATAAATGAGATGAGGCCGAGAGAGATCTTCAACAGCCCACCCAAGTGCACCTAGCTAGGGGGTGGCCAAATCATTTCCCGTATTGGTATACCACATTCTCTCTCTTGAAGAAGTCGAGTCTCCCTATGAATAAATAAAAGATACCCGCAGAGAGGAGACACGTGTTAGTAATTTATATTGCTAAAATAATACTCATTCCACGATAGTGTTGCAACGTCCTAATTTTCTTGTTGAGACTTAACATTTTCCAGACCCGCTGATTTATTTACTGTCATAACCTCAGCCACAGTTTGAACCCCAGTTCCGTTTTCTTTCTCATGTTCATCGCTTCTAAGAGTAGTCGGAGCCCTTCTGCTGTGCTTGCCTTTGGTGTTGATTTCCTTCCCTTGTTATTCCTTTCACCAGGAGGTGCCACACACTCTCTCCCAGGTTATTTCCCCCCCCCTTCCCCTTCTCAAGGTGTGGGTTTCCAAAGGCGAAGCGCACCGCCCAGGGTTTGCACCTGGCTGTCTGGGCAAGGCCCAGTGACCAAGGGGCTGAGTGGACACATTTGCACATGAGTGCCGCACCTGGGCAAACAGGGCCCACACCCAGGGGGCTCCAAGGACAATATTGCTCTGCCGGATCATCTTACTGGCAGCTTCCTCGGCCATCCTTCCCCACGCTGTGTGGAAAACCCCAGGAACGCGCGCAACCTCTGGGCAGCCAGACAGCCTTCCAAGTGGTTTTGGCCATTTGGAAAGCCCGAGCGAGCTAAAGGGGGGCGATTTTTCTGTGCTTTCCTTCTTGAGCCTCGCGTTTCTTCAAGCCCCATGGCCTGTGATTTTCAGTGGGGCTGAATCCTCCTCTCTCATGAAACATGATCAAGTGAAAGTACCCAAGCCCACAAAACTGGAGGGGAAAGCCACCGCACGCCAACCCAACCACGAACTCACCAAACCAAGGCGGCTTCCACCTGCTGGTGAGGGCTGTGCTGGGGGCCGATGGCCAGCGTCTGGGAATTAAGAAGCTTCACAAAGGGAGTAAAGGAAGGGGAAATGGTTCAGAGAGGAAGATGCCTGAGAACCACAGCTCCAGCTGTGGGAACCAGAGGTCCCAAACTCTCCACGATAGGAGGGGGAGGTAGGTGCACTGCTGCCAACCTTGGTCCTCTCTCTCTCTTTCTCTCCTTCCCTCCTCCCTCCTCTCTCTCTCCCCCTCTCTCTCTCCCTCCTTTCTCTCTTTCTCCCCTCTCCTTTTCCCTCCCTCACCCCCCATATTGGCTTAAGGGGGCAAAACTAGTTATGTCACATGTGAGGGAATACAACACACACACACACACACAAGACCTTTGGTTGAAAAAATATTAAAGGTTTTAAGGCAAACACAAACCACACAAGGCCCTGTGAGATTGTCTAAGCCTCACACCCACGAAGCCTTCCATGAGAAGGGCGTGGCATTTTTAAACCTACACTGACCCTGACCCCTCATGATAGAGTCATTCACAAACTAAACCCCACTTACCTTCTAACCCCATTTTCTGTAACCAGGTGTATACTGGGTTCCAGGGTCTAATATTGCTAGCTAAGTAATATTTATATATAGAACTTTTGTATACCAGGCTCTAGACTAATCTTCTGCCCCTCCCCACCCTGCAAAAAAAAAAAAAAAAGGACTGTGGCCTGTGTTCCTGTTTTGCAGAATCTGAGGCTTAGAAAGAATAGCCTGCTTGGTCAAGATAATTTACTAGAAAGTAGCACTTTGCCTGTGTAGGGGAAAAAGGGGCAGGAAAGGGAAGCCTCACCATGGTAGAAATTTTAAGGATATCGAGAAAAATATCATTTCAATGTAATATTTTAATTAAATGATTTATGCTAAGACCAGACTCACTTGCAATGATAAGAAATAACACCAGTAGATAACGCCTATAATCTTGCTACTCAAGAGACTAAAATCTGAGGATTGCTGTTTGTAATTATAAGGTCCCCTCCTGGATGGCAAGTAAAGTCTCCACCCAGTACCTATATTACCTAGGCAACTGGCACACTTGGAAGAGGTCACATCTGCATCTGCTGAGGTCACATCTGAATTTGATGTGGCCACACCTTTCCCCGCCCATAACCTAGATAAGGCCTAGCCCAGGCCCAGATGATCTCTTGTCCAGGTCTTGCCCAGGTCTTTCCCAGTCATGTGGAGTGCCAACATAGTCTGGTGCCAGCCAGAACGATGAATAAACTTACCCCTTACCTGAATACCACATGCGTGGTGTGGTTCTTACTCAGCAACCTCTTTTTAAAAACCTAACAGTAATCAACCTGGGCAGATAAATACAAGAGACTTTTATTTCCAATTAACCAGCAAAAAGCCAGAAACTAGTGGTTTAGCTCAAGAAGTAATTATGTCAACTATGAACTATTGAATTCAAACCCTATAACTAGCACATCATCATCATCATCATCATCATCACCACCACCACCTAGCTATCTCTTACATCACACTAAACTTCACACTAAACATCACACTAACTTATCAATATTAAGTAACACGTCATAATACAAAAAGATCTTTCACGTTTTCCTTTTTATAATACTTTCAAATTCACTCCAACACATTCCAGCTCCTTAGTCCATTCCACTTTGATCTGAAAGATCTCCAGAGCTCTCGTACTCACTGGAGAAGTAGAAGGAAAATGTGAAGGGATCCATTCCCTGAAATGCCTTATTATATTTCCGATGGCTTTTTCTATCTCTGGTAATATTTAATTGTGTTTTATAAGTAAAGCCATTAGGAAAACTGCCTAGTTAATGTGGAGAGTGTGGTTGGGGTGAATGCTCCTTCTGAAATTCTTCTCTAGAGCCACACAGCATTGTCACTGCCCTAATCCCCTGAGTCTTGCCCAACCCAAGATACATCTAGGCCCACCGTTTCCTCTTTGTAGAACAGAATCCTACTTCTTCTTCAGTTCTCACTTCTCTGAGCCAATTGGATGCTCCAGTTTGTATTTGTCTAAGCCAATCGAATGGCCCAATTCCCTTTGCTGCTGGTGCAACACGGGCATTAGATGAAGTTTGAGCAAGGGATTTGGGGGACAAATGCCTGGAACACCTGTGGCCATCTTGTCACCCTAAAAATGAAACCAACACACAGAGGAGGGAAGAATCAAAAGAATGTCTAGGAGAAACACACATCCCAGAGATCTAGTGTCTGCAGCAGCCCTTCCTCTAGACAGATGTTGGTGGTCAAAAGACTCAAGGCCATTATGATTCAATCTGCTTAGATTGTTGATGCTGCTCCCAGCAGCCACCGTCATCTGTTCTGATGGTTGGTCCTAATAGCCTATCTAAGATTGGACCCAGATGTGGAGGAATCCAATCTTTATTTTTAACTCTATGACAGTATATGTATGTCTGAGAAAAAAATCCAGGCCATCTAAGACTAAGATTAAAATTTTGCTTTTCATTAAGGAGCTTGGACAGACCTGGTTAAACAGAGAGATTCCTGTGAGCCCATTCCTCACCAGTGGAGGAAATTATGGCTTAGAGAGAGAGAGGGTGAAAAGCAGGGTATGAGAGCATGGAAAGGCCATGGAGATGGAGTAAGAACTGGTATTGCTGGGATTTCACGTTTCAGTGGCTCCTGAAGCCCTGGAGAACATATGAAGACTTCTTTAGCCTTCAGCCAAATTGTCAGAACCAACAACTTCCTCTGTTTACGCACTTGGTGGGTGTTGGATTGTTATTCATTATAACGAAGATTCCTAATACATACAGATTATAATACCATGACTAAATTGTGGTTTGTTATTAAGACCTATTCTTAATAATACCTTTCCATTTTAAAAGTTGAATCTTGTTGTAGTCTGTGATGGTAGAATATAATCACAACATCCTCAAATTTCAACTCGCACTTGAGAAAGCTATCACCTTCTGTTAGTAGAATTCCAATCATATCATTCTGGGAAAGCTTCTGGTGTCTGCGATTGATATCCAAGAGGTTACTAAACAAAATGTATTTATAATACCAATTCTGATGAAAACCAAAAAGTCCAATGACATACTCCAGCCCCAGAGTGCAATTAAATCTGAGCAAGCTCTGGATGCCATTTACAATTCTCCACCTTCCTCTCACTATATTCCTAGCATTAAGAACCTGGAGATACATGTAGAATTATAGAAACAAAGAAAAGAAAACATTTTGAAGTGACATGATCATTACATTCCTAGAGCAATATAGTATAATGTTGAAAATCTTGAAATCATATTATTTATGAAGCATCCAGATAAGCATGAAAACCATCCTGGTCTAACCTTTCCAACCTGGGGCTGTGACCACTGGCCCCTCCTCTGAGTCCTTATTTACTCTTTATATACAGATTTATTCCATCCTATCCTAATTATTTGTTTATGCCTCCATCTCTCCAGCTAGACTCATTTCCTCCAGGGTAGGAATTGTGTCTTATTCCTCTTTGATTTTCTAGCCTAAAATGCACCTGGCAGAGACAAGTCATTTAATAAATGTTGGTTGAATTAGATTAAATTGAATCCTGGTCTCAGCAACAGAACCTGAGAATTCTTACCCAATGGAATAAAAATTCAACTTTCTTGATTCTATTTTCAAAGGACTTGAGCTAAAGTGGAACAACATGACATCTTGACCAAGTTGCCCCCAGGCTTTGGGCAAACATGAGATTTCTTCTAAGGGAACCTGTCAATCTCTGTTTAATGTCAGTTTAGATTTCAAAAGGCAAAATTTAGTCAGTGCCCCAAACCTCCAAATGAATTCATGATGAGAACTCTATTCAAGTCCCCTGGTTTTACTTGCCCTGGATTGATTCAAGCCAGGCCGACACTGGTTGATGACAGCTGTATTCCTCTCTCCTTAAGATGCTTTGCTAAAAGTGCGTGGAATACAAAAAAAAAAAAATCCCACTTGTTTAGATAGGCTCTTTCTACGTAGCCCAAGATGGCCTCAAATTCACAACACTGCCTCTGTCTCCCCAGAGCTGGGATTGTAGGTATGCACCACTATACCCAGTCACAAAAACACTTCTTGAGTTCTTTCTTGATCTTTAAAAAAAAAAATCTTCTCAAAAGATACTAAAGTGACTGGCAAGAGTTTCAGCAGTTTGCAATCATATATAAGAGTTTGACCTTGCCATCTTAGTGATTTAGTTTTAAATCCAATCTGTAGCTTTTAATATTTGAGAGACACTGTAGGTGTTGGTCTATCTGTCTGAACTTAATTCCATCATTTACAAAATAAGAGAAAATATCTACCTATTGAGATTGTTTGTATGTATATAAACAGTGTAACGTAACAGATTTCCTGCATATATCAAGTGCTTAGAAATAAGGGTTGCTATTATCATGAATAATAATTATCCCCCCCCATGCAGCAGCAGCAGCTCCAGAAATAGTAAGGCTTGATGCTTCATAAGCCCAGGTATTCTAAATTTAGAGGACATATCTCCCCAGGACCTTTTTCTTCTTTGTAGCCTCATCTAGGATGAGCTCATAATGATACATGATTTCATCATGGTCCACAGAATTGCCACCATTAAAAACAGAGAAGACTCATTTCTAATAACCAACAACAATGACATTCCCCTCCAGGCTGACCTTACATGGAATCACACAACTCTCCTCTTCCTTTAACAACTAAACCATGTTTCGCCTCTGACTTCACACCATTCTTTAACAATAGTCACCAATACTTCAGGTTTAAAGTCTCAAAGTACCACAGCTGCGAAAATTCTGCTGCTAATCAAGATGAATAACGTCTACTACTGCTACTCTCACATCTGTACTAACTAAAAAACAATATAGATGAAACAATAGTTTTGAAGATATTGGACATTAGTAATAAAAGGCTTCTGTTTCCTGAGAAGTGGAAATAAATGAAATGAGTCTTAGGAGTGTTATAACTTTCTGCTTGGAGAGTGGAACCAGGAGCCAGGAGCCCATCAAAACTACTGGAGGTGAAGAGATGACGTTGAAGCCCAGAGGGAAGGGGGGCTAGAGTTCCCAAATCAGACCTCCAGAGATACGTGTGCTTCCAAGAGGAGGCTGCAGGGGGCGCCCCCAGAGTCTCCAGTTGGGGACTATTGACCCCCTGTAGAAAAAGAAATGATGTTGAAGTGGAAAAAAGCCACCTGAATGCATTATAAAAACAACACATGGAATTCAAACAAGGCTAACAAGTAGTTCTTGCTCTAACCAGTCAGAATGAAGGCCGTCATAATTCTCCAGATATTGTGCAGATACTCAAGGGAGTTTCGCCTCACTAATGGTGACAGAGTAAGCCTTGGACCAAGCGTTGCTCAGGTATCACCTAACAAAGCTGAATTTACTGAATTGTTACCAACTAACTATATTGTTTTATTTCAAGAAGGAATAAAAACCCAGTCACCAAGTAAGGAACAATTGTCAGTGACTAGCACTGAATTATAAAATGAGGCACACAACAGCGTAGAAAAATATAACCCAAGACAATGAGGAAAAATGATGAATGGAAACAGACCCATAAATGACAGATCTAGAATGAGTAGAGATCGATATTGAGACAGTTATGGTAATGCATTCCATACGTCCTAGAGTCAGAGGAAAGATGGAATGCATTCAACAAAAGTATGCAAAACAGTTTTTAAGACCGTAGGCAAACATCTAGAAATAAAACCATAATGTCAAAATGGCAAAGCAAATAATTAAATGAGAGTAATGTCCATTATACCTTGCAAAACAAGTTTAATAAACTTAACAACATACCAACAAAAACTATCCAAAATGAATCTCAGGTAGAAAAAGACAAAAATTAAAATTAATAAAAAGAATACCATTAACTGTTGGGGAAGAAGGAGACCCGTTGGAGTTGTGAGGGGGAACAAAAGAGGTCAATGGAAAAAGTGTATACAATTGAGAAATATTATATATATTTATATATAGAGGGGTGTGTGGGGGTGTATGAAAATGTTATAATGAAGCCTATTGTTTTGTACAATAAACAAAGAAGAAGCAACAAATAAAAGAAAAGCAAATGTGGATTAAGAAAGCTTTCAAAATAAAGCTGGTGTGGCTATATTAATATTAAATATATTTTTTTTCTTTTTGCTGGACCTGGGGCTTGAAATCAGGGCCTGGGCTGTATCCCTGAGCTTCTTTGTGCTCAAGGCTAGCACTCTACCATTTGAGTCACAGTGCCACTTCCAGCTTTTTTGAGTACTTTATTGGAGATAATAATTTCATGGACTTTCCTTCCTGGGCTGTCTTTAAACTATGATCTTCATATCTCATCCTCCTGAGTACCTAGGATTACAGGCGAGAGCCACTGGTACCCAGCTTAGATAAAATATATTTTATAACGAATATATTGCCAGGGATAATAAGGTCACTTGATAATGATAAAATATCAATTACAAAGATATAGAAGTAGTAAAAATTTATGAACCTGATACTAGAGCTTTAAAATACATAAAGCAAAAAATGACTATAAATGCAAGGACATTGCTCAATAGGTGAATTTTAAGAGCACTAAGCTTAGTACCTATCTTGTCATTTGTCAACCAGGATAGTTAGTAACAATCTTGTCATAGGTTAGTACCTGGAGAGAGGGCTGAAGTGAAGGGCAGCCCTCCTGAGGAGAAGGATATACCCTATGGGCCTGCATGTTGTTAGCTGATTCCCAAGATGACTGGAAGCAGCCAAAGGAGGGGTTATATTTATTTTATCTTTCTTAATGGAGGTGAGAATCTACATCACTGGAGTGCTTGTTAAAAATATACTTTCCAGCCTCTTTATAAAAGTGTGTGTTGGGGACTGGGAAGGTGGCTCAGTGGTAGAGCACTTGCCTTGTATGCATGAGGCCCTGGGTTCGATTCCCCAGCACCACATAAGCAAAAAGAAAAAAGCCGGAAGTGGCGCTGTGGCTCAAGTGGTAGAGTGCTAGCCTTGAGCTGAAGAGCTGAGGGACAGCGCCCAGCCCCAGAATTCAGGCCCCACGACCGGACCACCCCCCCCCAAAGAAAAAGTGTGTGTTGCTCATGCCTGTAATCCTAGCTACTCAGAAGGCTGAGATCTGAGTATAGGAGTTTGAAGCCAGGGCAGTAAAGTCCCCATGAGACTTACCTCCAATTAACCACTCAAAAACAACTGGAAGTGGAGCTGTGGCTCAAGTGGTAGAGCGCTAACATTGAGTACAAAGAGGGTCAAGGTCTTTGCCCAGGCCTTGAACTCAAGCCCCACAATTGTCCAAAAGGGGGGGGGGTGGGAATGTGGGTTAAAGCCAGGTGCTGGTAGCTCACACCTGTAATCCTAGCTACTTCAGGAGGGCTCTTGTCTCTAATAAACTACTCCAAAAAAGGTCAGAGTCGGGCACCTGTGGCTCTCACCTGTAATCCTAGCTACTCAGGAGGCTGATATCTGAGGATCACAGTTCAAAGCCAGCCCAGGCACGAAAGTCCAAAAGTCCATGAGACTCTTATCTCCAATAAACCACTCAGAAAACCGAAAGTGGCTCTGTAGCTCAAGCGGTAGAGCACTAGCCTTGAGCTGAAGAGAGCAGGGACAACACCTAGGCCCAGAGTTCAAGCCCCATGACCAAAAAAAAAAAAAAAGGTCAGAAGTGCTGTGGCTCAAGTGGAAGAGTGACAACCTTGAACAAAATACAAAATGAATCTCAGGGACGGACCTCAGGCCCCACGACTGGCACACACACACCAAAGAAAAATGTGTTGATTTGATCTGAGCAGGGTCCAGGAATTGTATGCTAAGCAGATGATGTGCCAAGTGATATCGATAAAGCAGTTCCCTGGACCACAATGCAGAAAACAGGCCCAAGTCAGAAGAAGCAATCCTGCCAGCTGCAGTGAAGTCCTGTGCTTCACAGCATGAAAAGGAGGGAAAGAAAGGTCCAGCTCTTACTTCACCTCTGTCTTCCTGACTTCACAAGGAAGGGCCTGAAGTTATTCAGGAAGGTAAGTCTAATGGGCAGTTAATACTAAGTAAATACGGAGCATGTAACCTAGGAAGGCATTAAACTCCTTAAACTTTGGCCTAATGCTGCCAGGTCCTTAGGGATGGCCTAATGAGCTGGTCATGGGCTTAAAACCAAAGTTGCTGTCAAAGCCTTAGTGTTGAGCAACATACATTTATTTGGCCTGAATTGGAAAGTCCAGGCTATATTCATCTATCTGCCCAGTTATCTATTATATATAATAAAGCTTTAAAAGTCTATGTCCACCAACTATACTACAGATACATGACATGGACATGAGAAAGATTATGTCATTGGCTCATTTTAGAAACACTAAATTTTATTCATCCAGTAGAAAGAATGATATTGTACCATTTGTAAAGAAATGGAAAGACCTAGAAAAAATTATGCTAAGTCAAGTAAGTCAGTCCCAGAAAGACAAAGGATCCATGTTTTCCCATATATGTGAGAACTAGATTTAGCTTATAAACCTGTAAGTAAATATGTTGGGTGGTATCCAAGTGTATACATATGGTAGATTTAAATGAGAACTCAGAGTTTAATGCTTTTGAAAGGCAAAGCTCAGCAAAAAATAGATAAAATAAAACACCAGGAAGTGGGTAATAAAATAAAATAAAATAAAACACCTGGAAGTGGGTACTCAAAAAGGGTAGGTCAAAGGGAGGGATGGGTGAGAATGTTGAACGGGGTGACACTGATCTAGACACATTGTATTCATAAACTCCTTTGTTAAATGGCAACTCCTTTGCACAACTACTTAAAGATAATAAAAGATAAAAGGATAATAATTTTTGGGGGGTCTGGTCGTGGGGCCTGAACTTTGGGCCTGGGCGCTGTCCCTCAGCTCTTCAGCTCAAGGCTAGCGCTCTACCACTTGAGCCATAGTGCCACTTCCGGCTTTTTTTTTTTTTGCTTATGTGGTACTGAGGAATCGAACCCAGGGCCTCATGCATGCAAGGCAAGCGCTCTACCACTGAGCCACCTTCCCAGCCCAAGGATAATAATTTTTAAAGAAACGTTTATTCACTTGGGGCAAGTTATAGTGGTGCCTCAAGCTTATAATCTTAGCTAGTCAGAAGCAGGAGGCTCTCAAACAATGGTAACATTAAACGCTACCTGGCAAATAAGTCAGTAGCAAAAGAAGAAGGAGGCATGCTCAAGTAGTTGCCTAGCCTGTGTAAGAGACAGAGAGACACAAAGAGAGAGACAGAGAGACAGAGACAGACAGACAGAGACAGACAGACAGACACAGACACAGACACAGAGAGTATTCACTCAGGAGACTAAGACCAGAGAATCACAATTGAAGGCTAATCTCAACCGCAAAAAAGTCCAACTAAGAGACAAAACCATTTATGGACGACCTCTATGTCCCTGGCACACATTATTTCCATTGTTGTTGTAGTGCTGGGGCTTGAACCCAGGGACTTGTCAGGTTATACATCTGTTCCACCATGGAGCCACATCCCCATACTTCTTGGGAAACATTATTAAATGATCTGAGCTCTAGCTCAAATGTTGCTTCCCACACTAGCTTTTCCCAAAGCTCCTAGACAGAATACATTTCCAAAACATTACAAATCAACATGCTTATTTACTTGTTTATATTCTTGTCTTGTACCAAATTAATTAATACTGGTATCACATATTGTACAATCAAAGGATTTTATGGCAGGCAGAAGCTTTTTATTACACAAATCCCATTGTAATGAAATCCACTATCTACCTGTCTACCTACTCAAGTACATCATAAACTCCCTGAGAAAAGACAGAATCCTATTTATCATTGATTCCTATTCAAAAACCTGTAGATAGATCTATGTGACCAGACAGTAAGTTAATGTTTTGCTTCATAGCAGTCCCCTGGGGGAAAAAAGTATACTTTTTCTATAGTGTTGATATTCCTCCCCAATAGCAAATTATCTTCAGAACAACTTTCAAAAGCACACAAGAGAACAAGAACTATTCACATAGCTTGCATTTTCTTTTACCCCAAAATATTATTCTCTAAAATTAGTGACAAAGTTCTTGAGATTACTTTCTCCCAAAGTGAAATTCATAGTCATAGGACTATGAATCTCCACAGGGAAGGTAGATTTGTAGAAGGCCTTCAAATATTGTAATCCTGTCCTGTGATGGTGATTTCACTTTTCCCCTCACCTTCCCTGTGACCTGGAAGCACTTTAATTTCAAGATTTGAGCTCAACTCTCTTAGATCTGCCACTTGACTGTTTAAATGTAAACAAAGTATTTGAACTTTCCCAGTCTCAGATATGAGATAGGGAAATAAGAGCAAATGTATTGTCATCACTGTGCTAAACATTTTTATTTAAAATTAAAATTACTTGACAGGCAAAAGTTTTCCTATTAGTAAAAGTACTTCATTGACAATTATATTTGTATACATTGATGAAATGGAATACAACATGATGTTTTGACAAAAGTATACAAGGCAGGATTAACTCAAGCTAATTAGCACAAATATTTCTGTTCTTCCTCATTATTTCTTTATTTTTTGTTGGTTGTGGGGCTTGAACTCAGGGCTTGGGCACTATTCCTGAACCTCTTTGTGCTTAAGGCTAACACTCTACCACTTGAGCCATAACACCAGTTCTGGTTTTTGAGTGGTTAATTGGAGATAATACTCACAGGGACTTTTCTACGCTGGCTGGCTTCAAACCCTTCTCAGCTTCCTGAATAGCTGAATTACAGGAATGAGACACCAGTGCCTGGCCTTCCTCGGTATTTCTTAGTGAAACATCTGAAATTGACTCTTAGTTATGTGAAACATGCTGTTATTCTTGACCTTCCTTTCTGTCTTTCCATGAATCTTCGCTCTCCAGGTTCTTCCCCTACCTCCACTTCCAGCCTCAGGTAGCCATCTAATTGATTTCAATTGCTGGGGTTATGGATCCAAAGAAGATGTACTGGATCATGTGATATTTCCATTTGCAGTTTTTAAAGAGTTCTCTGTGTAGTTTTCCATGATGGCTGTGTTTTTTTGCATTCCTATCAACAACGAATGTGAGCTCCCTTTTCTCTGCATTTTGGTCAACACTTAGTGTTCATCTTTTTGATAAAAGCTATGGTAAGCATTCAGATTGCATATATTAAATCCACTTACTATGTATGACAAATATCCAACACCTGGAGACCTTTCTAAGATGGGCAATCCCAAACAGCAATATCCCTGGACTAGTATTTTTATGGCTGTATTATCAGAAGAGAGATACATACTCAAAAATACAAAAATAAAAAAAAAATCAGGAATCTACCCTTAAAAGATTCTTCTCAATTCTTGGACATGGAACAAGAATCCTCTGGAAAATGTCAGAGGAGAAATTCATAGAGGAGGCTGGAGCTCCCCCTAGAGGTCAAGACGAAGTATCTCAAAAGTGTACTGGTTCTAAAGACAAATTTCTTTCGTTGTTGTTTTCATTTTTTTTATTGTGATTATACAGTGGATGCATAAAGGGGTTACAGTTACATAGTCAGGTAATGACTGCATTTCTTTTTGGACAATGTCACCTCTTCCCTCACTCCCAGTTTTTCTCCTCTTGGTCCCACCCACAAGTTATACAGTTCATTTTCAACATAGTGTCTAGTGAGTACCATTGCTGCATTTGTTCACCCTTTGTCCCTCCATTTCTGTAAACCCGCCCTTACCCTACAAAAGGTAGATAAACAAATGAAAAAAGCAAAAAGAAAGCCCGGCACCAGTGGCTCACGCCTGTAATCCTAGCTACTCAGGAGGCTGAGATCTGAGGATCACGGTTCAAAACCAGCCCGGGCAGGAAAGTCCGTGAGACTCTTATCTCCAATAAACCACCAGAAACCAGAAGTGGCATTGTAGTTCAAGTGGTAGTATGCTAGCCTTGATCTGAAGAGCACTCAGGCCCAGAGTTCAAGCCCCACGACCAACAAAAATTAATTAATTAATTAATTAAAGAAAAATGACAACAAAGAAAAAAAACCTTTTGTTTCTAATTCCTGGAATTCACTTTGATAAATTGTATTTTATTGGATCAGAGGCGCAGCATGTACACCTGTGGTCTCACTGTGTGTGAATGCCCAGAGTCCTGTCTCATGTCCTCATGTATTTTAGATATAGCTTCCACATATGAGAGAAGACATGAGCTGTTTGTCTCTGACCTTGGCCCAACTCACTTACCACGAATCGTTCTAGGACCATCTACTTCCCTACAAATGGCTGGGTAGAATTCTATTGTGTATAGGTACCACATTTTTTGATCCACTCATCTGTTGTAGGGCATCTGGGTTGTTTCCATAACTTGGCTATTGTGAATAGTGCAGCATTGAACATGGATGGCTACTGTCTTTGTGGTATCCTGGCTTGTGAAGTTCGGGCAGATGCCCAGGTGTGGTATGCCTGGGTGGTAGGTAAAGTCCATGTTTAATTTTTAAAGGAACTTCCAGACTGCTGTCCAGCATGGTTACATTCCCACCAGCCCTGAAATAGTGTTCCTTTTTCTTCACATCCCTGACAGTTTTTGTTGATGCTGAACTTTGACTTTGGTTTTCCAAGGAATTGCACTATTTGAGATCGCCCTTGGATCTACCGTATTTCCATGAATACATTGTATACACTTGCATGCCACCCAACATATTTGCTTATGAGTTTGTAAGCCAAATCGAGCTTCCACGTGTAAGGGAAAATATGGATCCTTTGTATCTCTGGGCCTGACTGATTTCACTTGACACTATTTTTTCCAGTCTTGTCATTTCTTTACAAATGGTATAGTATCATTCTTCCTAAACCTGTATTATCTCTAATACCACGGCCCGGATTCAGGCATGTGACCCAGAGCCAACCAGTCAGACATCAACCACATACTGCTGAGCTTCCTAATGGGCCCAGGATTGGCAAGTTCTTGAGACTTGTTGGAACAAGTAAGAGAGGGATGATCCTTTTTCCTCTTGATCTTGAGACTTTACCCTCTAGGAGACCATGAAATGGAAACCGTCTACCTGAGAGTAAAGCAAAGCAAAGCAAAGCAGAGATGGATATGGAAAGTGTAATCTGAATGAAAGCAAGCATCTGGATCCAATTAAGGCTGAAGCTAACTCTATCTCTGAACTTCAGTTGTATGACCAGTAAATTCATGTATAAATGTCATGACTTCGACAACTTCCATTCTTTTTTTTTGGGGGGGGGGGGTCCTGTCGTGGGGCCTGAACTCTGGGCCCCACTAGCTCAAGGCTAGTGCTCTACCACTTGAGCCACAGCGCCACTTCTTTTTGCTTATGTGGTGCTGAGGAATCAAACCCAGAGCCTCATGCATGCAAGGCAAGAGCTCTACCACTGAGCCACCTTCCCAGCCCCCGACAACTTCCATTCTTTACCAACTGTAACTCTGAAGTTCACACATATTCTGGATCCGTCACCCAAAATTGAGTGCATTCTGATGTCAACATGGACTCAAATTATGACTAGATAATAGTATGCTCCTAAAGCATTTTTTTGTGTATAAGATTAATATCTTCGAAAGTAAAGTCCATTAGTAAGTTTATGACTAGGTGAAAAAACTTCACTTCTGCTAATGAGACATTTTAGAGCAAAAAACATGATAACATAAACTCTTAACAGGATGGTTATCATGTGTGTGAGAGAGTGAGACAGAGAAAGGTTATACATTTGTAAAATTTAGTAGAGAAGGTGATTTAAAATATGATCCTATAAAAACATCAGACTTGCTGGACGCTGGTGGCTCATGCCTGTAATCCTAGCTACTCAGGAGGCTGAGATCTGAGGATCATGGTTCAAAGCCAGCCTGGGCAGGAAAGTCCGTGAGACTCTAATCTCCAATTAACCACTAGAAAACTGGAAGTGGTGATGTGGTTCAAGTGGTACAGTGCTAGCCTTGAGCAAAAGAGTTCAGGGACAGCA
>NW_012267367.1:5534974-5538423 GCF_000151885.1 Dipodomys ordii
CTGGTGGCTCATGCCTGTAATCTTAGCTACTCAGGAGGCTGAGATCTGAGGATCATGGTTCAAAGCCAGCCTGGGCAGGAAAGTCCGTGAGACTCTTATCTCCAATAAACCACTGGAAAATTGGAAGTGGCGCCTGTGGCTCAAGCAGTAGAGCGCTCGCCTTGAGCTGAAGAGCTGAGGGACAGCGCCCAGACCCAGAGTTCAAGCCCCACGACCAACAAAAAACAAACAAACAAACAAAAATCAGACTCTTCCTTTGATGGCATGAAAGATCTCTAGATATTTGGGGTAATTTTAACACTAAAAATGTGGAATTACCAATTGAAAAAAAATTCTAAAATAGTTACAGAAGATAATTATCATTTTAGTCACTTGTATATCTGCTTTTCTTTCTTTTTTCCATTCTCGCCCTGCTAGCACAAATATTTATCATATATCTACTGTATGTAGAGCAATAGGGAACCAAAAGAGACCAGAACAGAGAAAACCTTTGACCTCAAAGAGGTCACAGGCCATAAATTCACCAGTATAGATATTATAATGAGATGACATTATCATTTGCTGAAAATATGTTAGAGGGGAATTACAAGGCACATGATTATGAGCAACTCTGCCTAAGGGGATGGAAGCTCATAGAAGTATCATAAGGGTTAGACTTGAGTTTAGCTGACACCTTAGGAAACCAACTATCCCACATTGCCTCCACTCCAGTACATCAATGTCAAAATTTTTCATTCTACTGGGGAGCAAATGGGATTAACAGACCACAAAAACTCATAGTCTCTTAGGATTGCTGACCACCTTTGAGACAAGTAATTCCATGCTCAAAGGGTTCAAATCCTGGTTTCACTAGGTGTTAGTTGGACAAACTTGTGCAAGACACTGATGCAAGATTATCCAAACATTGCTGGGCTCTTTTCAAAAGGATAAGCTGTAGGCTGGGAAGGTGGCTCAGTGGTAGAGCGCTTGCTTTGCATGCATGAGGCCCTGGGTTCCATTCCTCAGCACTACATAAACCGAAAAAGCTGAAAGTGGCGCTGTGGCTCAAGTGGTAGAGCACTAGCCTTGAGCTAAAGAGGTGAGGGACAGTGCCCAGGCCCAGAGTTCAGGCCACACGACCAACAAAAACAGCAACAACAACAACAAAGATAAGCTGTATATCTTGAGAGAAAAGAGTTTGTAAGGCCTACAGTCTCTTTTTCTAAGGTTTCCTTGATCAATATCAAACCCTGGTAGCTCATGCCTGTAAGGCTAGCTGCTCAAGGGGCTGAGATACAAGAATCATGGTTCTAAGCCATCCCAGGCAGATACGACTGTATCCAGCCTTTGTTTATATCACTTTGAACTAGCTTCAATCTATCTCTTATCCCTCAGAGAGTTTGTCAAGGTGTTCAAAGAAAGTTAGAACTGCTTTTTTTATTAATAAGTTTTTTTATTGTGAAAATACCATACAGAGGAGTTACAATTACATGAACATGAGTACATTTCTTATCAAGCATTGTTGCCTCCTCCTTTGTTTCCCCTTACCATTCCTGCCCTCCCATTCCCCCCAACACCGCCCCCCCCCCGCTGTAAAGTTGTAAAGTTTGCTTTTCAACATAATGTCTTGTACATCTCATTGTTTCAATGGATCCACCTGTATCCCTATTTAAACAACTTGTTTTTTCCCTTCCCCTCCCCAAATTATACCAACATCAAATACAATGAAAACAGTTTGAAAGTGATCCCAAAACTCAGAACACTCAGAAACTTTCAGCAAAATAACATCATGTCTTGGGTACCTAAATTAATTTACATAATGAGGCAAGTATTTACTTAGATTCATCACTTAAGAGCTCTCTCTGCCCTTCAAGTTCAAAAAGCTTTCTACAGATTTTCAAAGAGCTTCTCCTGCATGCTAAACTATCTGTGTACTCAAGGTGAATTTGAGAAACAAATGTTTCTGATAAACATGAAGGGCAATATTTAGAATTTCCCATAGATTTAAATAGTTTACATTTTATTCAAGAAACAGAGTCACTGTTTTCAAAATATATGTGATTTTCAAACTGGAGCAGTTACTCTCAGGGTTAGTTTGTTGTAATCTACATAAATTTGCAATAATTTAGTCTCCTTTGCCTCTCAGCCATGAGATAGTAGCTGATTATTTATGTAGCTCTGATTTGATTTATTCTGGAAATCTTGATCTTACTCCTCAAACTTGCTCCATCTGCAGTCTCTCCATTTAGGCTAATAGCCCTGCTCAGCCCCCAAACCTTAGAGTCATCTGTAGCTCTCTCTCTTTAAAATTTTTTTTTCTTTCCAACCTGTTTTAAGTGGGGTTATGTTCTTTTAAATTTATATATATATATGTGTGTGTGTGTGTGTGTGTGTGTGTGTGTGTGTGTGTGTGTATATTTCTTCTTCCCTCCCCAAATTAGATAAATGTATATACAAGAATACCAAAATGTATATACAGAATACCAAACTGGTGAAATGAGGACACAGGATGACCCATTGCAACAATGATACCCACAAGACGTTAGGTTGGAAATGATTTTTACAACTGGGGGAGCGGGGGAAAGGAGGAGAGGAGAGGGGGAGGAGGAGGGAGGAGGAAATAGAAACAAAACAAAGGAGGGGGTAAAGTGTTTGACAAGAACATTCGACAAGAATTTCTTACTCGTGTCACTGCAACCCCTCTGTACAACATCTTTACAATAAGATAAAACTTTTAAAAAATATTGAGAACATCAGAAAGTCCTATTATAGGTACACTTCAATCTATCGTGGCATCGTGTCCTAATAAACTCATTCTAAGTAGGAAATAGAAGCAAAAACTCTATCTCCTGTGGAGTATGGTTGTTTACCCTGCTGGCTGGGTATCTGGTTGGGAGCCCCAGCTCACCGCCTCGGCCCGGAATTGCGAGTGTGTAGCGTACCTGGAAATTGCTAGGCCTGGAAATTGTCAACTTTTCAAAAGAGAGCTTCTGCTGAATTATTACTTATGCACCATTATAAAGTCTAAAACAAAATGTAAGCCAAACCACTGTAAATCAGGGACCAGATGTATTGAATGCACAACCACTGAGCGTGTAATTAGTTGAGATAAGGTCATAGTAGAGTAGAGTGTGCTCTTAATTCAATATAACTGCTGTCCTTATAGGAAGAGGCAGGCATGTGGAGATGAACGCATGAGAGGAGAATTAGCATGTGATGACAGAGGGAGAGGATGAAGTGCAGAAGCTGCAAACTGAGAACGTTGGTGATTGCTGCAAAAGCAGCAGAAGGGGCTGGAAAGAGGCCGGCAAGGACTGTCCTCTGAAAGGCTCACAGAAGCATAGATAGCCTTGTCCACACCTGGATTTCAGACCCAGAGCCTCCAGAACTGTGTGACACTGTGCTTCTGTGGTTTCAAATCACTCACTTTGTAGTACTCCTTTTGTTGTTCTTTTTATTCTGCTCCTCCT
>NW_012267367.1:5538587-5595599 GCF_000151885.1 Dipodomys ordii
CCCCTCCTCGCCCTCCTCCTCCTCCTCCTCTTTTTTTGGTGGAAGGAGATTTAAATAAGGATCATGCTTGCTAGACAAGAGATTTACCATTGTGCTACATCCCAGCCCTGAAGTACTCTCTTACAGAAACTCTGGGAAACAAATGCAAGCTTTCATCCAACAGGTGAACAAATCTCGTTGGCTGGGCCATCCATATAAATCCAGAATAAAGCTATATCTCAGCACCATGTCCACTGTTACCAACCTGAATGAGTCTTCTGACATCCACCTTTATCCCAGCTCGAGTCTGTTCTTGACATGGAAGGCCAGATTGTGTTACTTTCTGCTCTGTCTGCAATGGCTCTCCATTTCCTTCCAAGTAAACTCCAGAGTCCTCACATGTTCCCAAGATGTCTTTCTTTCCTCCCTTCCTAATCTACCACATTATCCACTGGACCTCCCCTTCTCCTTGCGCTCTCTCTGTCTCTGTTTCTGTCTCTCTGTCTATATCTTTCTCTCTCTCCATCTCTCTCTGTGTCTCTCTCTTTCCTCCACCACGCTGCCTTGGCTGCTTCTTCTGCTTACACCCTGGCCCTAGGTAGCGAGAAGTCTTTCTCTATGATCTCCTCCCAATATCTGTTCAAATGGCATCCTCTTCAAACAGCACACCCTGGACACTCCACTTAATATGACAAGCTCTCTCACACTCCTGGTTACTGTACCCTGATTCATCCTTATAGTATATATAGCCTTCTTGTATATTGTATTACCTATTTATTAATATATTCATTGTTCATTGCCTGTCTACCATTCTCTCCCCCCCCAAAAATGTAAGTCCCTTAAGGTAAGGAATCTTTTTTGTTGTTTTTTGGATTCTAATATATCCCAAGTTATAAGCTATAGCTGTCCCATAAGTTAATATAAAAAGATAACATCAGCCACCATCCCAGGTCAGCTCTATACAAAACTAATGAGGTGTGTGCTGGCCCTGTACACACCAAAGAGCAAAAGCTGGTTATATGTATCCCTTCCCATATCCTTGCTTCCATACTGGTAGCATGGAATAAGTCATGAGGAGTATTTCCACCTCTGGAAAGGCAAACCTTACAAAGATTTTTAATTTAGAAGGGGTAATTGTTACACATTTATTAACATACTACCATTGCTCCCAAAAAAGCAATAAAGGTAGGTGTCAGTGACTCATGTCTGTAATCCTCACTACTCAGGAGGCTGACATTTGAGGATCATGGTTCAAAGTCAACCCAGTCAGGAGAAGTCTCTGAGATCCTAATCAGAAAGAAAGAAAGAAAGAAAAAAGAAAGAAAGAAAGGAAGGAAGGAAGGAAGGAAGAAAGAAAGAAAGAAAAAAGAAAGAAAGGAAGGAAGAAAGGAAGGAAGGAAGGAAGAAAGAAAGAAAGAAAGAGAAAGAAAGAAAGAAAGAAAGAAAGAAAGAAAGAAAGAAAGAAAGAAAGAAAAAGAAATCCAGAATGCTAGCTATGGCTTAAGTAGTAGAATGTTAGCTTTGAACCAAAGAAGCTCAAGAGCCTGGGGCTGGTGGCTCATGCCTGTAATCTTAGCTACTCAGGAGGCCGAGATCTGAGGGTTGAGATTTGAAGCAAGCCTGGGTGGGAAAGTCTGTGAGACTTTCATCTCCAACTAACCACCAAGAAACCCGAAGTTGGCTCCATGGCTCAAGGTGGTAGAGACCTAGCCTTGAGTGAAAAAGATCAGGGACAGTACCCAGGCCCTGAGTTCAATCCCCATGTCCAACCTTCCTACCAAATAAGGAGGAGGAGGGGGGGAGGAGGAGGAGGAGGAGGAAGAAGAAGAAGAAGCAACAACAGCAGCAGCAGCAGCTCAAGGACAGGGCCCAGGCCTTGAGTTCAAGCCCTAGGACTCGCACACAAAAAAAAAAGAGCAACAAAATATTTTTCAGCTATAAAGATAACTAGTATAGTAGAACTTAGTTTATTTGGCTTACATTTCGTCTCAAAATATCACTGAAAATAAATCCCATGCTCTTGTCAGTGTTGGTGAGACAGTGTTAGTCTGTTAGGAACACTGTCAAGGATGTCAGAAGTTAAATATTATCTTCATCATACAATACGTTACTGAGCCTACATTGAGGCTGCAGGTCGCTGAGGATTAAATCTCTACTGTAATAATCACTCCATTAACACTTTTACTGTTGATGAAACAAATGGCACAATCACAGGGATTAAACTCCAGTCTAATTGAACACGTGTTCTACAAGGCCCAAGCACAGTGGTAAGAAATGAGGAGTGAGAATAAGCAGGCCTGGCCCTTACCTGTGAGATGCTCACAGTCTTTTTAAGGAGAGAATAATACAAAGAGCATTGTATTATGTGCTAGAAACTATAGAAAATATATACCAGGTGCTTCAAGATACAGTGATATACAAATAACCAAGACTACTCATTTTCACATTTTGTTATTTTACCTGGTTGTCAGCATTAGATGGAAAAACAGAAGCCGATTGTGTATCCCTGTAATCCCAGCTATTTGAGAAGTGGAGATGGAGGGACACTAGTCTGAGGCCAGCCAGAACAAAATTATAAGACCTTATCTGAAAAAACTAAAAACAAAGAGGCCAGGGACATGGTTCAAATGATAGAGTGCTTGCCTAGCAAGAGTCAAGCCCTGAGAGCAAATGAACAAAAGAAAGAAGGAAGGTAGGAAGGAAGGAAGGGAGGGAGGGAGGGAGGGAGGGAGGGAGGGAGGGAAGGGAGGGACAAAGAAAGAGACCAAAAACACAAGCCTGGTGATGACAACGTGTATCTAAGGCAAATGGTCCTTAGAGTCTGTCTTCTGCCCACCGTGCAAGGGGTCAGGCTCCTATTTTTATCTTCTGGGTGAATGTGAAGAGTAGAGAGGAAGGTCAATGTGGGAGAGGACCAGGAAACAGAACCCTCCTCCTATCTCAGGCAAGCACTGGCAGAGAATGGATTGTTTGTGACCCTGGCTCCAGGCACTAATCAACAAGCCAAACAAGCAAGCATCAACGAACCAAGAACAAAGAAGATTCCTGAAAGTCCCGGCTGGACACAAGACTCAGAATTAGGGTGACTAGGTACTCTGGTTTTCTTGAGATCATACTTGTCCATATCTTTTACCCTACTATTTGTCTGCTTTAGCATTGGCTCTGTCCAACCCCAAAGGATAAATAATTGTGAGCATAAGTAGTTGTTGAGGGATACGAATACAGAGCAGACATAGGCCATCAGGTGGCGCCAAATGCAAAAGCACCCTGGGATTCTAGGCTGAGTCATTTGGCAATATCATTTAATACCAGTCCAGCATCCTACCTAGTATAGGAATTTGGAGTAGATAATAGGATTTGTAGTTAGTTTTTTGCTTGTTTTTTTTAGGTCAGTTGTAGGGCTTGAACTCAAGGCCTGGGTCCTGAGCTTTTCTATCAAGGCTAGTGCTCTATTATTTTGAACCACAGTTCTGTTTCTGGTTTCCTGGTGGTTAATTGCTGCTGTTTTTGTTTTCTTTACCCTTTTTCTTGTTTGTTAGTTTATCTGTCTTTGGGAGAGCAAGAGGAGGCACAGAAATGGAGGGACTAGGAGTGAACAAATGCAGCAGTGATACTCACTAGACACTATGTTGAAAATGAAATATACATCTTGTAGGTGGGAACAGGAGGGAAAAACTGGAAGAGAGGGAGGGTAGGTGACATTGTTCAAAAAGAAATGTATTCATTACCTGACATATATGTAACTGTAACCCCTCTGTATATTGCCACATATATATATAGTCTCATGAACTCTCCTTCCTGGGCTGGCGTTGAACCGAGATCCTCAGATCTCAGCTTCCTCAGTAGCTAGGATTACAAGTGTGAGCCACCAGGGCCCAGCTAATCATTGCATTTTTTTCTGCCTGGTTTCTTTCAACCTTCTCCTTATCATGACTCTCTTTATATTATATTTACACTATAAACCCTGCCTCAGAACTGGTACCTCACAGAGATCTGCCAAGCACCCCCCTCTCCAGGCCTTTTACCTCTATCCCTAATAATACTGGGCTATTGTTCTTGTCATCTCTGACTGAGAAGAGAACTAGTAAGATGATCCACACCAGGGTGCAAGGGTGTGGCACCAGACAGCGTGATGGATGAGGTTACTTAACTAAGCTGCATCCATCTGACGATGAGTCAGCCTTTAAGTCATGTTTTTTTATATTTATGTATTTTAGTCAGAAACACCTTTTAATCTTCACAATGATAATTGCCATTATTCATGTTTAAACTGAACCTTCTCCAAGTTTCCCCAGCTACCTTAGAACCCTATCCCAAAGAAGATATAGTCCGACATCTCTCTCCACCTTGTCCCTTTCCACCCACAGGGACTGCTTCTCATTTTGGCACACAATGATCTTTTAGTTAGACTATTGCAAACATCTCCCAAATGGGCTAAGCATTTGCATTGTGCTGCTAACCCACACTCCTCAGAGTTAGCCATTTGTAGAGCCCAAGAGGTAGACCACATGCCTAGAGTTAGCAAATACCATCCTACTTTCCACGGTGGTTTTCCATTACCTACAAAATGGAGCCAGTCTCATCTTAACAATGATCCTCTTCCTCTACCTCGCCACTCCCTTGGCTCACATCCAGATGTTTCTGTTTTCTAACCACTGCAGTAGTTTAGTCCTCCTTCAGGAAACTCTCTGGTTCTTGAATTTGGTAATCCAAACAGTAATAAAAAGCTAAGGACTACATCTTGGGTCTTTGATAATTAATCTTTTGCCAGATCAGAACAGTAACACTTAGAGAATTTTCTCATATCATTTCCATAGTTCCAGGATATGTCATTTTGCATTATGGAAAGAGCTTCTTCTAGTTCTCCAGTGCTCTGTGGACTGTGACTTGTCTGAGTTAGTATCCGACGATGCTGAGAGAGAGACATTTTCCCAAATAGGTTTATCTGTGTCACATTTTTCAGTTGCAGAGATTGGCCTAAAATGTAAAATGTAAGAGTAAAATGCAAGGATTGTTTCTGTGTCTGTGACTATGAATAAAAGTGGCTATAAGCATTTGCATGCAAGCTTTCTTTTGGATCAATACCTAGCAATGAGATTACTGAGTCTTATGGTAAGCGTATGTTTCATCTGTAGACAATTCAGAACTATTTTCCCAAGTAGCTGAGTCATTTTTTCGTTCCCACCAGCAAAGCATGACCATTCTAATGTTTCCATCTCTTTGTTACCACTTTGCTTTTTTACTTGTTTTTTGTTTGTGCTGGTACCAGGTCTTGAACTCAGGGCCTTGAGCACTGTCCCTTAGCTTTTCCTCTCAAGGATAGTGCTGCACTTCCAGCTTTTTGGTGGTTAACTGGAGATAAGAAGTTCATAGGCTTTCTTGCCCAGGCTTGCTTCAAATTGCAATCCTCAGATCCAGGCCTCTTAAGTTGCTAGGATTATCTGTGTGAGCCACCAGCACTCAACTTGCTATCACTTGTTTCTAAATGTATCCATGGTAATAGCTGTGTTGTAGCACCTTGTCATCTTCAGTTTTATTAGTTCTAACCCTTTGATTAAGTATTCGCTGAAAAGTGTAGAGTACGGAGATAGAGTATATATTATAGAGATACCAAAAGAATACTGGAATCTACCCAAAGCATGATTCTCAGTGGTAACTTGGATCTGACTGAAAGAAGCATTTACATTAAGAAAATATGAATCACTGAATTTTTGAAGTGTTTCTCCTTTTATCTTACTGTTAACAATGATGAACCCTTTTATTCCCTAGAAAAATGCACAGCTAATGTGTCATAGCATATATAGGAAAGTCACAGCCATACGTATTTATTGAACCCATACTGTAGATGAAATGCTATGTACAAATTATTTCTTGGGCTCAATCCACTCCACTTTTCCCTTTATTTTACTGGGAATTTGGCTAACCGAAATAAAGATTGCCTTTTCAGTCTACCTTGAAAGGAACATGTTGGAAAAGTGGAAACTTTTAGGAACCTTCCTCAAATGATGGTTAACATGTGCCTTCTGTCCCCTTTCTACTTTGTATTTTTCTCCTACCTGAGGAGGATGAGGCCATCCACAAGCAACAACAAGACTGAGATTCTGTGCGCCACACCAGCCCTCAACTGCTTACCTGCGAATTTTGGTACAAAAGACATAGACTTTCTTCTTTTATTGGATAATTGCCTCCAACTCTCCACTCCTCCCTAAATCCATCTCACCCTTTCCAGGAGTGGAGTGAGTTCCCATCACTCTGGCTATGTGCTATATCGTGTGCTTTTTCCATAGATAAGAAGAACTGTGGGCTGGGAAGGTGGCTCAGTGGTAGAGCGCTTGCCTTGCATGCATGAGGCCCTGGGTTCGATTCCTCAGCACCACATAAGCAAAAAGAAAAAAGCCGGAAGTGGTGCTGTGGCTCAAGTGGTAGAGCGCTAGCCTAGAGCTGAAGAGCTGAGGGACAGCACCCAGGCCCAGAGTTCAAGCCCCACAACTGGACCCCAAAAAACAAACAAACAAAAAAAAAACAAACAAAAAAAAAGAAGAACCGTGTGCTAGTTTTGAGCTTGGGTCCCACAAAACTCCAGCTTTTTTTCTTTTCTTTCTGTTTTGTTGTTGTTGGTGGTGGTTGTGGGGCTTGAACCCTGGGCTTGGGTGCTGTCCCTGCCCTCTTCAGCTCAAGGTGAGCACTCTACCACTTGAGCCGCAGTGCCACTTCCAACCCTTACCTCCAGCTTTTCTGCTTGATGTTTGTATCTTCCTTTACCAGATGAAAAATAGCACTGGTTAGTCATCCCTTTGTACTCATGATACCACCCAATGGGATTTTGTGACATGGAGACAGTAGAAATGAGAGCAAGGCTTGTGTTATGAACAAGATTAATTTGAGAGCTGCAGAGCCCTTAGGTCTGCTGAAGAGGTGATGGGTCTGAAGGGGAGAGGGAGTCATGGGCACAATTTGAAAAAAGAAATGTTTTACTTCTTGTGTGTAAGCATTTTGGCCTTGTATTGGTAGGCCAGGGGGCAGTGTCTTCATGAAGGGACTACTGGATCCTTCTTTGCTTTTGGTAGCATCAGTCTTGTTAAAGGACTTTCGATTAATTGGAAGACTTTCAGTTAACTCAAGGCCTTTCTGTGCTTGAATTAGGAACTGTTGGTATCATCATTTCACATAAGCACCCATGTTTCATGCTATAGTCTAGGCCATAGAATAAGGCTGAGTATGTGTGGGTGCTTGAATTGGGAAAGCACAAAGTAGGATTGAAGAAACACTTATCACCCCAAAGGACAATAGGGCTAAGTTAACCCTGTAGTACAGTCTTGGACAAACGGGTTTATAGTAGAGCTTAGTCGAGTCTTATTCAGAGTTAAATAGGGCCTAGTTGAGTCTTATTCAGATATGAAGACAGAAATGCTAAGGCTTCCATCCAGTTTTGGTCATCCATCGGATATCTATAGCTTCCAGGAAAGTCAGAGGTTTGTTTTTAACAACAGGAGCCTTCCTTCAAGTTTGTGTGAAATAGCAAAGACAACTATGATCACTATTATCACTACCCACCAGAGATGTTCTCAAAGCTGGCAAAAATCTATTACTAGATATCTCCTCTGTGTAACCTCTAACCTAGTCATTTTGAAGTTAACTAAAGGCAAGGAAGGCTAGAGGGATTGTTTGGCTTTTTCTTTGGTAATAGTGTGCTGTCATTTGTGTCACTGTCTCTAATCCTACCACTTCTAGTTTGGTTAAGTCATAAGGAACTTCTGGTCGTGAACATTCTGGTCCTTTGGCCAAAATATAATATTCTCTCATTAGAGTAGTTGTATATTGATTTACTGTTTTATGACGAAGCCGTTAGAGGAATACAAAGATGAAAGCATAAGAAAGCACACATCAAGCTGATAATAAGTATAATGGGTGTAGGACCAAGAGTTTGATTTGTCTTTTGTCCCCTCATGGTGATCCTTGTCTATTTTACCCTAACTCTGGTTCACAAAATGATATTGTCTCAGCCAGGTTGCCTCAGTTTCCACAACCTGATTTCTATTCAGTCAAGCTCTGTCTAGATCAGCCAAAACATGGCCAATAACCCTAACAGATAATCCATTAAAGCCAATGAGTTTGGGGATAGCTTGTTATTTAGGAATGCCTAATTGATCTACTTGTTTGAGTGATTGCCATGTTGGATGTCTATTATGTAAAACTGAGCCGCATCTTAATTAATACAAGGAATATAATACAAAGCCTAAACCCTCCAGAAGGATGCAATCAAGATGGGAAAATAGGAGCCAAAATAATTTAATTAGGAAAGCATCGCCTTGTTTAAAAGGCCACTGTACAACTGAATACTCCTAGTCATTCACAACAATAAATTTGAGATTGATCACAGACCTAGACATAAACCTCTGAAATACAAAGGCTATATTTCCTAATCTAATTATACTGAATGCCCACAATGTACTGCTTTAATAAAAAATAACTCATGTAGTTGGCAACTTTTGTCCCAGACGCTGAAGAAGCACTTTTATATGCATTATTTCATTTGATTCAAAAAACACATCTGTAGCATGCACATTTGCCGAGAATTGTTATGTTTTTATTTAAATATTCAATCCCCTTGTCTTGGTACCAGTACTTGGATTTCCTTGGAAGATGGTCCTCTCCTCAGCTTTATCATGTTTGTTCATCTGGGGGTCAGATTCTTCATCCAAACCTGGACAGTCAGAATCATGGTGATGATCCCAGATTCCTGACGTCTTCTCTTTCTTGCTTTATTATCATGTGCTAATGTAGGCTTTTGTATGCATAAAAATCACCTGGCTAGCTTGTTAAAGCAGAGGTTCTAATAGAAGTAGAGTCCTAATAAAGGAGGGTTCCCAATTTGTACCCTGTCTCTTTGCCTCTCTCCCTCTCTCCCTCCTCCCTCTCTCTCCTCTCATTAGAGAATATTAATTGTACAAAGGGTTTTTTTTTATATTTCCATTGTATAAAATTTTGGTTAAATTTACTCCCTGTATTACTTTCTTACCCCCCCCCCTTTCTTTCGGTCATGGGGCTTGAACTCTGGGCCTGGGCACTGTCCCTCAGCTCTTCAACTCAAGGCTAGCACTCTACCACTTGAGCTACAACACCACTTCCAGTTTCCTGGTGGTTTATTGGAGATAAGAGTCTCATGGACTTTCCTGCCTGGGCTGGCTTTGAACCAGGATCCTCTTATCTCAACCTCCTGAGACAGGCTTGAGTTACCGGCACCTGGCCCTCTCTCCTTTTTTAAAACAGATTTTGATTGGTTTCATTATTCTATTTTTATAATGCATACAAAGAACTATTAGAGTCACACACACACCCCAATTTGCCTTCTCCTTTCACCCTTACCCTTTACTCCTGGTTTCACCTCAAACAGTACCCTACAATTTATTGTTCTAACAAGCCTCCACAGTCCTAGCTTTATTATCTTAGGATTGTCAAGGATACAAATTCCTGAACCCTACCTCATACCTACGGATCTAGAT
Organism: Dipodomys ordii; assembly: GCF_000151885.1. Classification (NCBI taxonomy): domain Eukaryota; kingdom Metazoa; phylum Chordata; class Mammalia; order Rodentia; family Heteromyidae; genus Dipodomys; species Dipodomys ordii. Next base: position 5,548,070 of record NW_012267367.1, read on the forward strand.
TCCTCAAGGAAAGGCATAGAAATCTGAGTTCATTTTGTTGGTGGAGTTTTTGTGCTGATACTGGGGCTTGAACTCAGGGCCTAGATACTGAACTTAGCTTTTTTGCTCAAGGCTGGTGTTCTACCATTTGAGCCACACCCCCACTGTGGCAGTTGATTAGAGATAAGAGCCTCAAGGACTTTCCTACCCAAGTTGACTCTGAAACCTATTCTCAAATCTCTCTCCTAAGTAGCTAGGATTACAGGCGTGAGCCACCAGAGCCCAGTAGAAATCTGAGTATTTACAAAAGATCTTTAAATGGTTCTTACATATCCCAAAGTTTGCCCATTAAGTGGTTTTTAATTGACTTTATATTAAAAATCATTTGGGGAACTTCTAAATTATTCCAAAACCTAGGCATCCTCCTTATAGAGATATGCTTTTAATGTTTTTTAAAAGATCCTGTTAAAGATGAGCTTATAAGGTCCTTAAGAAAGAAGACTGTACACAGGTGTTCACATAACCTGCAGAAATTTTTTGGAATCAATGGTCAGAGAATGGAGGAAGGGAACATTTATATTCTTAGATTAACAAAGCAAACTTCTCAAACATGAATTTCAGATAGCTACATATTATTCCATTGTGAGCTATTTGTTGAATGTGTATTAGGTATTAGACGCTATGTTACTTTCAATCTAATCCTAGTGTGTCTATGAGACAGAGATTCAGAGAACTCTAAAGAGAACCTGGAATGACCTAACTCTCAAACCCAAGATCCTTTCTACACTGGAAGTTTCAGCAAGGCTTCTTATTAACAGTACCTAGAGAAGATTTAAACAGTGCAAATTCCTGACCCTCTACTCCAGGTTAAACCCTGATAAATCTTGTATATGGGCATTTTTCAGGTTTTTACTATTTCCTGTGATATCTGCCCAGTAAGGGCTGGGCACCTCTCTCCTGGAACATTCAGCTTCTGACACTCATTGTAAAGATACCTAGTTCTGAATTCCTTTTTTCAGTTTCCAAATTACTTCTATCTTCTCTTTTTGCTACTTCTCCAGAGTTACACACACACACACTGCACATCAGAGCAAAGGATCATGACACATTAAGAAAGGCATGCTTGGGACTGGGAAGGTGGCTCAGTGGTAGAGTGCTTGCCTCACATGCATGAGGACATGAGTTCGATTCCTCAGCACCAAATAAACAGAAAAGGCCAGGAGTGGTGCTGTGGCTCAAATGATAGAGTGCTAGAGCCTTGAGCTCAAGAGGTGAGGGACAGTGCCCAGTCCCAGAGTTCAAGCCTCATGATCGACAAAAAAAAAAGAAAAAAAGAAAAAGAAAGGCATGCGTATACCTATAATCCTAGCTATTCAAGAGGCTGAGATCTGAAAAATCGTGGTTCAAAGCAGCCTGCACAGGAAAGTCCATTAGACTCCTATCTGCATTAAATTACTCAGAAAAAGCCAGAAGTGGTGCTGTGGCCTAAGTGGTAGAGTGCTAGTGTTGAGCACAAAAAAGCTCAAGTACAGAGCCCAGGCCCTGAGTTCAAGCCCTGGGACTAGTAAAAACAAAACAAAACATGAATTAGATGCTGGATCTCTTATCATCAGCTGTTTTGAGTTGACAGAGACAGAAAGAAAAGACACATTCTTCCACCTTCTTTTTTTTTTTTTTTGTTCAGTCATGGGGCTTGAACTCTGGGCTTGGGCACTGTCCCTGTGCTCTTCAGCTCAAGGCAAGTGCTCTACCACTTGAGCCATAGTGCCACCTCCAGTTTTCTAGTGGTTTTATTGGAGATAAGAGTCTCTCGTACTTTCCTGCCTGGTCTGGTTTTGAACTGTGGTCCTCAGATCTCAGCCTCCTGAGTAGCTAAGATTACAGGCGTGAGCCACCGGTGCCTGGCTCTTCCACCTTCTTGAATAGGGAATATCTCTGGCAAATAGCTTCTGAATTATTGGGGCAGTGTAAGCCACTGGCCTTTCACTACAACAAAGAACATACACACACACACACACACACACACACACACACACACACACATTCAGATTACCCCCAAATCAGATTACCCCCAAAGCAATATGATGAGAAAAATAGGAAGTCACTTTTAGAAGTAGATCATGTTAAAAATATTTCAGGATGCATAATATTTTGCCAACCAACTTACTTCTGAATATTTCATCCTTTCTGCCAAAATTTAGGGTTCCCTTTACTAACTGATGATTATTTCCAAATGGAATGAGGGTGAGTAAGAAGTGTGAGGAAACCATGAGCAAGGTGTGTGCCAACCACAGGTTAACAGTTATATGGCCTCCATTTAGTCACACACCAAAGAGTGAAAATGCCTATGACCCTGACAGTCTTGAGTTAGGAATATTGGAAGCCTGGGATGTGACAAGGCTAGACTTCTTTTCATTCAATTTAATTGATTTATTGCCTTAGTCAATGTGTATTAAGCACATATATGTCACAAATGACATCAAGCATTACTACAACAATTGTGCTATAATTTGGCTCTGGGGTGTGCCCCTAAAAGCTGATGTGACAACAATAGACTTTATTTCATTCAATTTGATTGATGTATTGCCTTGGTCAATGTGTATTAAGCACATATATGTCACAAATGACATCAAGAAGTACTACAATTGTGCTATAATTTGGCTCCAGAGTGTCCCCCAAAAGCCTGTGTATTGAAGTCTTCAGCCCCACCTATGGTACAACTAAGAGGTCATAGAACTTTTAGGTTTGTGGTGGAAGAAAGTTAGGAGGAAAGTCCTTGGGAACATTATCTTAATGGGGATAATGAGACCAGGGCCAAACATATATACATATATTCCCCTTCCTGGTTACCATGAGGTAAAAAGCTCCTCTGTCTCAGTCACTCCCACCATGAGGTACTATACCACAGGCCTAAAAAAACAGGAACAGGGTGCCAGAGATTGAAACCTGGGAAAACATGGCAAAATAAACAATAAACACTTCCTTTTTTAAAGTTATTTATGTCAGTGAGGAATTTTTGCTTCAGAAATGGAAACCTAACCAATATAAATGATAAACTAAAATAATGTCTTTTTTTTTTTTGGTGGGTCATGGGGCTTGAACTCTGGGCCTGGTTGCTGTCCCTCAGCTCTTGAGCTCAAGGCTAGCACTCTACCACTTGAGCCACAGTGACACTTCCAGTTTTTTCTGTTTATGTGGTGCTCAAGAATTGAACTCATGGCCTCATGCATGCAAGGCAAGCATTCTACCACTGAGCCACCTTCCCAGCCCCTAAAATAATGTCTTTGAACTTTAACCAAAGAAAATCCTAATGTCAGCTCTTAGTGTCCAAAGGTATTGTGTCAGGAAAGGATAATGAGACATAAAAATTCAGAGTGGTCAAGATCACAGCTGTTACCTGCCTTGCCATGGATGCCCATCTTCCTGATAGCCCTCAGATAGGGACAGTCCATGTTAGCTACAAACATTAGGTCTTCTAGACTTCAGTTAGACATTTCCTTTGAGGTCCTACTCTTTCTGAATGGGAAACTTGTAGCTGCTTCAGTGAGTTAAGTTGCACTCTGTTCACGAGTTGTTCTCCATGTAAAAAGATATATATTTGCTAATTCAGTTTTGGAAATCAAAACACTATCTCACATGGGAATTATCATTTTCACATTAAATTGATCAAAACATCATTGTAAAATAGTTGTGAAAGATGAGGAATGTTTAGCAAATTTATGTTTTCACCATTTACTACCTGTGGGTAATCTGCAACATTTTGGCAACTAAAAGGAACAGATGGCAGCTTTCTGATTGCATCAGGTGGTGGACAGAGTATATTAGCAAGCTGGCAGAGAGCCATCTGAGATTAACACATACGAGGAGAAGAAATGAAATATTAGCACCTTGCTATCTTGTCAGCAAATTCTGCTTTCTTTTCCCTTGGAAAACAAAAAATCAAAAATGTATGCAAACAGTTGCATACGTGTTCTTTGCTTCTCTAGTAAGGACCAAAGGATATTTTATTTACTCTGCTTGGTGACTTGAATAATTTATAAGACTGTGTAATATGATTACTGTGAATACATGCATTTTTTATGGTACAGTGATTTAAACTCAGGGATTCAAGTTTGCTGGGCAGGTACTCAACCACTTGAGCCATGTCCCTAGCCCAGGATACAACACTTTTTATTTACCACCTTTATTATGATGTAATTAATCTAACACACAGTTCACTCATTGAAATTATACAAATGCATTGGCTGTTAATCTATTCATATTGTTGTATATAAGTCATTGCAATCAACTTTATAGGATTTCAAATACCCTCCAAAGATACTACAATGCCAATCACACCCCTCTCCATTCCATTGATCTACTTTCTGACTATAGATTTGCCTGTTCTGGACATTTTACATAAAGGCGACCATACAATATTTGATCTTTCTTACTGGTTTGTTTCAATTACAAATTTAATCAACTTTGCCCTTGCAGGTATAACCATCGTACAAAATTACAGGCACAAATCATTTCCCTTTTTTGTAAATTCTATTCCATTGTGTCATCTTCTGTTTATCCACTCATCCGTTAACGGACATTTAGGTTGTTTCCAGATTTTGACATTACTAATAATTCTGTCATTAATTTTCATGCAAGGTTTTATGTGAACATCTCTTTTCATGTCTCTTGGATAGAGTGAATTTTGTTGCACAATGTGGTAATTCTGTTTCACTATTTGAAAATCTGCCAGGTTGTTTTTCAAACCACTAGCACCAGCTTACCATCCCATCAGCTACATTTGAGAGTTTCCGTTTGTCTGCCTCTTTCCCCATACTTGCTCTTTTCTGTCTGTGATACCCATCCTACCAGGGACAACATGACAACTCACTGTTTTTGCTTTCCATTTCTCTGATGCCTAATAAGGTCCAGCATGTTCATATCTTATTAGTCATTTGTACATTTCTTTGTAGAAATGCCTATTCACATCCTTTCCCATTTGTTATGTATTGCTTTTTTACTGTTGACCTGCAATAAGTCTTTGTATTTTCTAGAGACGAGTCTCTTGTCATATATATTTTCATTCATTCTGTGGCTTGTGTTTTGACCTCCATAACTAGCAAGGCTTTGGAGGGATGGTAAAGATTGAAACCATTTTTCCTAATTTTTTTTAAAGATAACAATGCTTCCATGTGATTTTTGCCTGATTTCTTTCTTCTCTGGATAACAGAAGCTGACACATTTTACAGTCCATATCAGAAGTTACACACCACCAATTTCCAAATTAATAGAATATTTATGAAAGAGGTCTGTCTGTTTAGTAACAGAGTAGATACACAACCTTATGAACATGAAAACGCAAAAATCTTTGGGTGCCATCTAGATGGCTGACAGCTGTAATGACCCATTCCGTGTCTCCTTTGACCTTAGCCCTAACCTCATTTATTTTTTAATTGGTGAGGTAAAACAAGCCTTCACTCCAGAAAGGCGGTGAATACCCACTAGTTCTTCCTCCTTTAGTTTTCTATTAACATTTTCCATGGGGCATAGACACACTAGGCTGGATCCAGGATTCCCTACCCCAGCCAGCCGCCCGGAACACAGCTCTGGCCCTGCAGAGCCATCGCTAACCTGGACTGTACCATCATCATCACCATCCTCAGGCCCGACAGGCGTGCAGCATGGCCTGTTGGGTGACAGCACCAGGTTCTACGAGCAGAAGGGATTCTGCCTGGTGACCATGAGGCTCCTGCAGGCCTCTGAGCAACACCTGAAGCAGCATTACACTGACCTGAAAGACCTCCTTTCTTCCCAGGGCTGGTGAAATATATGAACCCTGGGCCCATGATAACCATTGTCTAGGAGGGGGTGAATGAACAGGTGATGCTTGGAGAAACCAGTCCAGCAGATTCTAAGCCAGGCACCACCATTGGAGGGGACTTCTGCATGCAAGTGGGCAGAAACATCATTCATGGCTGTGACTCAGTAAAAGGTGCTGAGAAGCTAAATCAGCTTATGGTTTAAGCCTGAAGGACTGGTTGATTAGAAGTCTTGCTCACATGACTGGATCTATGAATGGAAGTGGACACTGCAGGTGACACTGGTCACCTTTAGCAACAGCCAAGTCCCTAAACCCAGCTCGTCATTTCACTGACAGAATGATACCATGGATCTTTTCAAAGCATATTTACCAATAAAGCTTTTGGAACTAGGAGAAAAAAGAAAAAGACACACTCTAGACATCTTAGAGACTCTCTTAGATTCCAGAAGTAGTCTTTTGTAGGTAATCCTGTAGGAGCAAGCCAGTTTTCTCCTGGAAAAAGGAATCAATCATTGTCAGTACAATAACTCCCTTCTTTGGCTATTGGTTCAGAAGTATAATCAACCCCAAACAAACTACAGGTAATATCACTTCCCAAATCAACGGAATTATTGTTGTATTCTTGGTCGACATATTCCTCCTTTGGGAACAAATTCCTCAAATCAGCAGAGCTCAAGGTCTTGAGAGAAGAAAGCAAAAATTCTCTAAGAGAGTTGTAAAATGCCATAGTAAAAGAAATTGCTCCTTCTTCCATCCCTTCATTCCCAAACCCACATATAACTGAGTATGGAAGATAAATATCATAGATTAGTTAGTTGCTGAATTGAAGTTTATATTGCATCTTTTTTTTGGGGGGGGGGTCCAGTCGTGGTGCCTGAACTCTGGGCCTGGGCGCTGTCCCTCAGCTCTTCAGCTCAAGGCTAGTGCTCTACCACTTGAGCCACAGCGCCACTTCCGGTTTTTCTGGTGGTTTATTGGAGATAGGAGTCTCACGGTCTCTCCTGCCCGGGCTGGCTTTGAACCGCGATCCTCAGATCTCAGCCTCCTGAGTAGCTAGGATTACAGGCGTGAGCCACCAGCGCCCAGCTGTGAGACTCTTATATGTACTAAACTACAAAAACAAAAACAGAGGTGTAGTTGTAGCTCAAGTGATAGAGGGCTAGCCTTGAGCAAAAGAAGCAAGCTCAGAGACAGAGTCCAGGCCCTGAGTTCAAGTTCCCATAAGTCTTGCATAGGGAGAAATCATTTCATCTTTGAAATTGCAGATCCAAAGTTGAGCTGAAATGACTTTTACTTTTCATTTACATGCTTGAGAGATGAAAATGGCTACAGAGCTGTAAAGAGGTAGAAAATACTGAATACTGCTTGAACACAACTGCGAGCACTTCTTTTCACAAGAAGTATGAGTGTTCATGAAAGTTGTCTTCAAAAAAGCCCCTTTTTTTTCAGAATGGCAACTTTTCAGAGTTCAAAACTGTATACACACAAAATAGCCAGTAGTTAGTTATTCTCTAAATCAAGTTTTCAACATTTCCTCTAAACTTATGAGTTATGATCTTATGCCCAATCTGCTGACTCCCTCCACCAAATTCTGTGAAGAGAACCGTTTAGTATTGCTTTCATACATGTCCCATTCACCAATGAATGTATCCTGATATGAGATTCTTTTGCTAAAATACCTTTTAAAGTTTCTATGAGGAAGATACAAATATTTTTAATATAAGAATACACTTTAAACCTGGGTGCCGGTGGCTCACGCCTGTAATCCTAGCTACTCTGGAGGCTGAGATCTGAGCATCACGATTCAAAGCCAGCTTGGGCAGGAAAGTTTGTGAGACTCTTATCTCCAGTAAAGTACTAGAAAATCGGAAGTGGTGCTGTGGCTCAACTGGTAGAGTACTCACCTCGAGGTGAAGAGCACAGCGACAGTGCCCAAGCCCAGAGTTCAAGCCCCATGACCGACCAGAAAAAAAAAATACACTTTATAGTTTTTAACTCCTGCAGAAACACTAGTTTTCTCTCCATTCTAATTCATGGACACTATTAATAAGCAATCAGAAAACACTCAGTAACTGTCATTAGTGTACATTTCATTTGCTTTATCTCTTTGACATTTGATCAGATAACCCCAACTCTTAACCTTCCTGACAAATATCTTTCCTCACAGAAATTGTGTGAGGATATTCACTTTCCACCCAGTATCTTTGTCTTCTTAAAAACATTTGTCAGGGCTGGGAAGCTGCCTCAGTGGTAGAGCGCTTGCCTTGCATGCTTGAGGCCCTGGGTTCGATTCCTCAGCACCACATAAGCAAAAAGAAAAAGCCAGAAGTGGTGCTGTGGCTCAAGTGGTAGAGCACTAGCCTTGAGCTGAAGAGCTGAGGGACAGCGCCCAGGCCCAGAATTCAGGCCCCACGACCGGAATTCCTCCCCCCCCCAAAATGTGTCAAGAATCTAAGAGAACATGATATTATCATTCAAACACTACCTTATGGTTTGCCACATAAAACCATTATGTGTACTCTCAAGTATTAAGCTGTAATTCCAGTTTGAAATCAAGAAACAGCTCTGAATTCAACTGAGAATGACATTTCTATAGTTGTCTAAATTGTCTCACATCTAAGAATCATTTTCTTCACATATAATCATGACACTCTAGTGGAACTCATTAAAAATCACTGTTCTGCCAGGTACCAGTGGCTCATGCCTGTAATCCCTACTCAGAAGGCTGAGATCTGAGGATCACATTTCAAAGCCAGCCCAGGCAAGAAAGGCCATGAGACTCTTATCTCTAATTAACCAGAAAAATCAGACGTGGCACTGTAGCTCAAGTGGTAGAGCTTGAAGTGGTAGTGCCTCGAGCTGAAAAGCTCAGGGACAGCACCCACCCAGGCTCAGAGTTCAAGCTCCATGACCAACAACAAGTGTTTCCTAGATATTCTATGCTCTGCTACAGCAAGAAAATAACAGAGAATAAAATGAAGATTCTAGGAAATTAATTTGATAAAGTTCTCTGGATAAGGACAAGTACCTAGTTGACAGACGGTAAGCAACACATTCAGCAGAAAATCTTTTTTACACTGGATGATACAGGAATCCACAAAAACATGTAGGAGGGCTGAGAAGGTGGCTCAGCAGTAGAGCGCTTGCCTTGCATGCATGAGGCCCTGGGTTCGATTCCTCAGCACCACATAAGCACAAAAAGCAAGAAGTGGCTCTGTGGCTCAAGTGGTAGAACACTAGCCTTGAGCTGAAGAGCTGAGGGACAGCACCCAGGCCAAGTTCAGGCCTCATGACCAACCAAAACAAAACAGAACAAATCTAGTAGTAGGATGACCTGATATTATATGATAGCTATGACTGTATTGAAAATTACAGTGGGGCTCTTTACAGTGTTACTGGAAAATGTGGCTAAAATTTACGTTAGTTGCCAAAAGAAAATGAGGTTATTAACTTCAAAAACAACAAGATAGAGCTAAGTGTTTGTGGCTCATGTCCGCAAATGTAGCTACCCAGGAGACTGAGATCTGAGGATGGCAGTTGGAAATCAGCCCAAGCAAGGAAGTTCATGAGACTATTGCTAATTAACCAGCAAAAAGCTGGAAGTGGAGCTATGGCTCAAGTGGTAGACTGCACGTTTTAAGCAAAAGAGCTCAGGAACGGTACCCAGGTCCTTAGTTTAAGCCCCAGGACCAGCACAAAAAATAACTAACAAGATAGTACAATAATACATTTAATCACAGATTGCTCTACCATTTGAGTTATGCCAGCCCTACCTGCATTGGTTATAGGTTCTCACTTTACGCTCATCAGGCTGGCAGAGACTGTGACTGTCCTACTTATACTACTCATGTAACTAAGATGACAAGCACAAGCCATCATGCCAAATCCCTGGTTGACTTTACAAAGGCATACTTTTTGTCAAGGCTGAGCTCAAAGTGATTCTCCAGATCTCTGACTCCCAAGTAGCTAATATTAAGGCTGAAGCAACCAAACCCAGCTTATAACTGTTGTGTTTTTTTTCCTCTGTTCTTGATAGTATATTAGTTTTATTTACTTTTTATTGGCTTATATCGACTAGAACTGTTTGATTTTTTAAAGCTATATATGTTTGGGAGTGGCACAAGACAATTTTACTGAGAAACAACTTCCAAAATACAAGAAAAATTCAACTCTATCACGTTAAAGCAAATGATTTTTATTTTAGAAGTAATTTTAACCAAAAACATATAGACTATAATTGTTTATAAAATAACTTTATAATTTTTCCTCATAAATACTTCTTTGCAGTCCCAAAATTAAATTCACTTTTCTCATCTGAAAGTCTTAAATGTATCTAAGTCAGTCATTTCATTGTCCTTCTGCATTCTGCTTCTCAGAAAGTACTTTGGAGGTAGATCTGTTGCGGATCCTTTTCCTTTTCCTTTTCTTGTCAGAAGCAGGTGATTTTGAGTCCTGGACCTTTTTCTTTTTCTTCAAACAGCTAAGAGGATTGGGGCCACTTATTTTCTTGCGCTTTTTTCTTCTTCTCTGTTCAGGATTTTTCACTAAACCTTGCTCCTCTTTGAGCTGCTTGATATTTTGTTTGTCATGCACGGAGACAAGCTGACCTGACTGGACAGATTTTACAAAGGCAATTGTTTTGGGAGAAGGTTTGTCCAAGACTATAGTATTCTGAATAATAAACATGAGAGGCACTCCAGGCTGCTTCTTTACCTTCACAGATAAATTCTGATCCTATTGAAAAAAAAATGGGATAATCTGGCTCAAATACATTAATTAGGATGTCTTAAATTAAGAACTTTAGGAGAGCAGTATTAAAAAAGATCACAGATTTTCTCTCAGATCAGCAGTGCAAATGGGGCTTATTACATTCTGGTACTATGAATTATAAACTAATACAAACACAAATGCGTGAGGTTTCCCTTGTTTCTATTCTGTTTTTCAGAAAGAAGGAAGAAAGAGGAAGAGTCAGAAGAAATAGAAAGCAGGGATTAGCTGACTCAAATTCTAGATTAAGCTTTGTTGAGATGCAATTTAACCTTAGCGTAAAATTGCTGTGCAATTTTCCTTGAGTATACCTGAGCAAATCTTGTTTGTACACAAACTTAATTTTTGATGGCTTGAGAGTTTGAACTCTACCACTTGATCTACCTTCAGCCTTTTTGCTCTTATTTTTCACAGGGTCTTACTCCTTTTTTTTCTTTTTTCTTTTTTTTAGGTCTAGTCGTGGGGCCTGAACTCTGGGCCTGGGCGCTGTCCCTCAGCTCTTCAGCTCAAGGCTAGCACTCTACCACTTCCAGCTTTTTTCATTTTGCTTATGTGGTGCTGAGGAATCGAACCCAGGGCCTCATGCATGCAAGGCAAGCACTCTACCACTGAGCCACCTTCCCAGCCCTACTCCTTTTTTTTCAGTATGGGGCTTGAATTCAGGTCTTACTCCTACTAAGCAGGTGCTCTAATGTTGAGCCACACTTCCAGACTCTTTTGTACCAGTTATTTTTGTTTCCTGCCTACGAAACATGCTTAGACTTCTAAGTGTCAATTTTAGGCTTCCTGTTGTAGCTGGGATGACAAGTTCACTCCACCACACCCAGCTTCTTCCACTGTGATACAATTTTGTGGACTTTTCTGCCCAGGCTGATCTGGAAATGCAGTCCTCCCCATTTCAACTCTCACATAGCTAGGCTGACAGGCACATGGCACTGCACTCAGCTGTTAATCTGAAAGGCATTTTACATCAATGTGTACATTCTTCCCAATCAACCAGGATTATAGGTGTGAGCCATCAGTACTTACCAATGGTCTCTTATTTTCACCTAAGTTAGGCTTGGATGGAAATAGTTCTCCTGGTTTGGATTAGACATGACCCCACACACACACTTAGCTTGACCACCTATACTTAGCTTGTTTGTTGAGATGGGGTCTCACTAACGTTTAGCCTGGGCTGGTCTCATGCTCTCAGTCTCTGACTCCTACATTTATGTGAACTTCTTAACATCATCTCCAAGAGTCTTTTGTCTCTCAAACATTTAAAATTTGCAATGTTCCAGACCAGTTCTACAGTCTTTACGATCATGAAACCTGAATTTTTGAAACAGTATTATTGAAAAGTGAAAAACAGGTATGAATATAAAAAGGAAAATCTTTGCTTTACTCATCTTCCCTTGAGAACTCTAAAACAAATAATCACATTGAATGATAAATGTCTCTCTCTTTTTTTTTTAACTGTATTTTTTTTGTCTTTTCTATTTTGGTACTGGGGATCGAACCCAGGACGTTGCACAAAGCGCCAGCAAGTGCTTTGCCACTGAGCTACATCCCAGCCCTAAATGTCTCGTTTTTAAAAAGAGAAACAGATTGTTAGAGAAGCAGGTACTAATTAGAAGACACTGGGCAAACAAGGAAGAAGAAGGAATTTGAATACAACTGAAATTGATCATTTCCAACTATGAAAACATAACAATGGAACCTGCTGAAGGTGTTTTGGGAAGGGGATAAACCAATGCAGAGGCAGCTGACAAGAGTGAAATATACTGTAAGCATGTGTGGCCTCCTAATAATTAAATCCCCCCTGTAAATCAAGCATAAGCTAATAATAATAATAACACTAATAATTATGTTCTCAGGTCTTTCCTTAATTCTTAAGTAACAACTGATTTTTATTGACTGCAATTTAATGATCTCAATTTTTTACATCAAAATACTAACAAATCACTCTACCTACCCTTTTTTCTGATTATAAATAGCTCATGAAGCAATACACAGAAAATACTGATTTGTAGTGTTGAAAGTAACATTACCTGGGTTGCTACAAAATAATGGTGAGGATTCCCTTCCTCCACCATGGAAAGCAGACAATCTGATCCAGTCACTGAGTTCTTGAAATGGGGACAATTTCGAACCTGGCATTTCTGTGCAATGAGTTTTGCCCCATATAAGTCCTTTCCCAATGTTTCTAACTCCTTCAACACACACCTGGGGGAAAAAAATGCTATTAGCAATTCACAAGCATATTTTTCATTTACATAACACAAGTGTAAAATAAAATACTCAAGATTTTTCAATGTACAGGACTATAATTTGAATTTGATGACAGCCATCTTTTTTTTTTTTTTTGGTCGGTTGTGGTATCTGAACTTTGGGCCTGGGCATTGTCCTTCAGCTCTTCAACTTAAGACTAGCACCCTACCACTTGAGCCGCAGCACCACTTCCAGCTTTTTCTGCTTATATGGTGCTGAGGAATCGAACCCATGGTCTCATGCATGCAAGGCAAGCACTCTACCACTGAGCCACCTTCCCAGCCTCCCATTATACTTTTAAAAGACTTGAAAAATGTATGCACTAAGAGAAATTTACTGAGCGCCAGGCAGCATACAAATTGCTTATATGCATTCTTCTTTAACTTCAAAATAACCCATTAAATTAGGCAACTAATCTTAAAAATACCATTATTTTAGAGCACTTCATTCTGAGAGATTTCAAAACATGACCAAATTCAAGCATTAAATGCTATCACTGAGACATTACTTATTTGACAACAGGTTTCATGCCCAGACCATGTAACAAGCTTCTATTTCAAATTCAATTTGGTATTCATTCATTATATATTCAATTCAGAAAAGAAAAAAAAAATTCTTGTCATGTCAAATTGTTTAAACACAATCACAATTTATTTTTAATCTGCATTTCATTTGTATATAATCCAATGTTTCTCAGTCTCATGTATAAGAATTTACTTGGATATAAACTACCAAGATCATACTGTCAATGTGATTTTAAATGGTAATAATTTCTAGCTCTTTTCACACTCCTATATTATATTGTAGACCAAATATGGTCATCTCTCCAGTAAGTTGGAGGATATGCGCTAGGATTCCCACTGATAACCAAATCTAGGGCTGCTAGATATGAAATGAACTTTTTCCTACATACTTTAAACCATTTCTGGATTCTCAATACCTCACAAGACGTAAATGTTATGTAATCATTATTTTACTACATTTGGGGGGGAATGACAGCAAAAAAAACAAAAAGGCTCTACAAGTTTAGTATAGAAGAATGCAATTTTTCCTCAAATGTTTTCTATCTGCAATTGGTTGAATTCATAGATGCCAAAACTCAAAAATATAAAGAAACAAGTATAGTAAAACATTTTCCCCGCCTAGGGACTGAACTCAGGCCTCATTTCTGCTAGTAAGTGCCCTACTTTGAGAGTTTTTAAAATAGGGTATCTGGTTTTGCCCTGGGGCAAGCCTTAGATGGAAAACCTCCTACTTCAGTCTTCCAAGTAGTATGAAGCATAGGCATGAACGAACAGCTTTTATTATTTTTGTGGCAATACTGGGAGTTTGAACTCAGGCTTGCTGTATGCAAGGCCTGAGTTCTAGCACTTGAGCCTCTCTCCAAGGCATTTTACTTTTGTTATCTTTCAGGTAGAGGCTCCCTTGGTTTGTTGTTATTTTTGTTTCCTGGGTTTTGTTTTGTTTTTGTCCAAGTGTAACTAGACTGCAATCTTTCTACTTAAGCTTCATGTAGCCGAGATGACAAGCACAAGCTACTATGTCCAGCTTCTTTATTAAGATAAGGTCTTGCTAACTCTTTGCTAGCTGTGGCCTAACCTTGAAACAAAATCCTTATAAGATCTCTGCCTCTTAAGTAGCTGGGATTACTGTTTCGCACTTCCATGTTCTCCTCCTGCATTAATATTTTAATAAAGTTCCTTAGTCATTTCTAACCGTACACCTAAAAAAAACACAAACTGCATGTGTGTAAAGAAATGGATGGGCAATAAGAGTATATGTTAACTGGTACATGTTAACTGGCTACTCTTTAGTAATGGTAGTGGCATGCCACTCGTAATTTTAATTTGTTTTGCAAGAATAAGTATACTTACTCTACAGTGAAAAAAAAAGGCACCAAATTTCTTGTCATTCATGATTTCACTTCCTTCTACCTACGCCTTGCTTTCATTTTTGTAATTCGTAGTGTAATCTCTTTCCCAGGCATTCTACACCTCCATTTGATCAAGACATCTTCAAAATATCACCGTACAACTGAATAAATGAGCAGGATGAAATAATACCTCCTCTGGGGAACATTCTACAAGCTCTCCTCCCTCTTATCCCTGGCGCTATTCCATCCTACATGTACTTTCCAGTAGATGAAGTGGAGGAAACATTAGGGCACACCCATTTTAGGCTGATGGGGCACTTCACAGGTGTCCTGGGCAGGGATTTTATCCTGCTAAGTTTTATCCTTAGTGGCCAGTTGCCAACATGGAGAACACATGTGCACATTTCTTAAGTCTTCAATCGTGACTTCTTTATCTGGGGATCAAAGGTGTCACAGGACCACAGTGAACAGGTGTGCAGGACGTCCCCAGCTCCCCCTCAGCTCCGCGTCGTAGGCGGGGCTATGTGAGCAAGCGTGCCCGCGAGAACCCCAGGCCCGGGCTCCACCGGGCCCGTCGGAACCCCAAGCCCGGGCCCACCACGCCCGTCGGAACCCCAGGCCCGCGTTCCACTTGGCCCGTCCGCACCCCGGGCCCGGGCTCCACCACGCCCGTCGGAACCCCAGGCCCGGGCCCACCACGCCCGTCCGCACCCCAGGCCCGGGCCCACCTGGTGGTACACAGCTGCGTCTCCCCCGTCAGGTAGCGGGGCAGCTGCTCCCGCAGCTGGATGCGGCCCCTCAGCGCCGCCTGACAGAAAGTGCCGTCCAGCAGGATCTGGTACGGCTCGCGGACTCCAAAATTGTTGCGAAAGAAGCCAAGATGCTTCTTGGCGTGTTTCTGCCTGGTGATCTTCATGGCCAACTCATCTGGACCGGCGCTACCAAACCAGGAGGCGGCGAGCCCGGCATCGACGGCTTATTCCGGAAATGAACAGCTCTGGGCCCCGGAAGTAAACGCCTCCACTTCCCAGACCTGGGCTCCGGGGTACGTCGTTCCCAGACCCGGCACTGGCTGGGCTCTCTACGCCCCTTTTAGGGGCGGGCTCTCTCAGAGGCGGAGCTTTGTTTCTGCGCGGGAAACGAGTCGGCCAGGGGTGCGCATGCGCAGCCGTGCGTCTGACTTAAACACTGCGCGCGCTGCCACCCGGCACGAAGCA
Organism: Dipodomys ordii; assembly: GCF_000151885.1. NCBI lineage: Eukaryota > Metazoa > Chordata > Mammalia > Rodentia > Heteromyidae > Dipodomys > Dipodomys ordii. The sequence goes on from NW_012267367.1 coordinate 5,563,959, forward strand.
GTCTCTGAGAGGCCGGCCGTGTGAGAGCGGTCCGCGGTGATGTGGAGCCTTAATTGTCCCAGGCATTCTCCTATATTGTTTCCTTTAATGGTGGTAATTCCCAAGAGAGAGAAGGAGAGGACCCAATCTTGGAGGTTTGTCCTGGCTGCTTTTCGTTTCTCGAGCGCTGTGGTTTGTCTGTGGGGCCGCGGCCTCGGGTCGCCGGCCTCTGCTCCCCACCAGGGCGGACTCCCTCCCGAGCCAGAAGTCAGTTTACAGGATCCGCCCCTCATCTTGAGACCCTCGTGTCCACTCGAGACTTGGGAGAGAACTCGCAGAGGTGACGTTTGTCCGGACCCAGAATCGGAGCTCGCTGCCCGGTTCTGCTGCTAACCTTAGGTGGTTGAGTCGGTCCGTGGAACTGGTTCCAGTCCTGGGGCTTGAACTCAGGGCCTAGGTGCTGTCCATGAACCACAGCTCCACTTCTGGTGTTTGGGGTGGTTAATTAGGGATAGCAATCTCGTGGACTTTCCTGTCTAGGCTGATTTTGGACCTTGATCCTCAGATCTCGGCCTCCTGAGTAGCTAGGATTACAGGCTTGAACCATTGGTACCTAACTTAAGGACTCTTTTTTTTCCCCCCTTAATGTCTGTAGTTTCTGACATGGGAAAACTATGTCCTGGGCTAATGACAGGAATATAGATGTACACCTGATTTATGGCTTAAGATTTAATTGGTCATTTTAATTAATAAAGAGAATAAATCCGAATTTTGAGTTTGTTTGACTGCAGAGTATCCTCTTTGAGAAAAATAGCCGAAGGAGGGACGAGTATAGAATTTTACATTTTTGTCTTGGCCTGGAATCTGTCCCAGATCTAATTTTGGCTAAGATTGAAGAAAACTCTCACAGAAAAATGAATTACAATGTGATTGAAATGTATTGTTTGCATTTGGGGTTTTATTTCAATTTATAGGTTTATGAAATGGGAACTAACATCTTTTTTAATGTGTTTCAGCACGTTGCTTAGATGGCTGCTTTCATTTAACTGCAAATAAATTTAAAATTGGAAGTCATGAAAAAATATTAAAGAGTTGGAATCATCATCCTTGAATTTAATTGCTCCATATTTTCCAACTTGAATTCTCTCTTTATTCCTGTATTCAAAATCTTGACACTGGTTGTATTTCCACCACAGAGAAATGATACCACACCGATTTTAATTAAAACTTTTTTTTAAAAAAAGCTCACATCTGTTACCTCATTTTAACTACCAGTTCCTTAACTATGTTCTGTTTAAAAAAAAAAAAAGTGGCACAGCACTATAGCTTCGAGTTATAGTCTACATTGTTATTATTTAGTTTATTAAACTACAATTCGATCTTTCTTCATATGACACTGCAAATTTGCACATCTACAACCTTGTTACAAAAACAGCTTATAATGGTGCTTGTTAAGTTTTAAGTAGAGTTTTCTATTAGCATGGTGTTTATTAAAACATGATCCCACGCCAGGTGCTGGTGGCTCACGCCTGTAATCCTAGCTACTCAGGAGGCTGAGATCTGAGGATCGCCGTTCAAAGCCAGCCCGGGCAGAAGAGACCGTGAGACTCCTATCTTCAATAAACCACCAGAAAACTGGAAGTGGCGCTGTAGCTCAAGTGGTAGAGTGCTCGCCTTGAGCTGAAGAGCTGAGGGACAGCGCCCAGGCCCAGAGTTCAAGCCCCACGACAGACAAAAATAAATAAATAAATAAATAAATAAATAAATAATAAAAAAATAAAAATAAAACATGATCCCAGTATTTGCAGAAAATGCAGAAAAGTTCTTGGTGTGATTATTTAAAATACGTGTGTCTGATTCAAAACAAGCATTAAAAGCCGGGTGCTAGTGGCTCATGCCTGTAATCCTAACTACTCAGGAAGCTGAGATCTGAGGATTTCCGTTCAAAGCCAGCCCAGGCAGGAAAGTCCGTGAGACTCTTATCTCCAATTAACCACCAGAAAATCGGAAGTGACACTGTGGCTCAGTTAGTAAAGCACTAGCCTTGAGCTAAAGAGCTGAGGCACAGCACCCAGGCCCAGAGTTCAAGACCCACGACTGACAAAAACAAACAAAACAATCATTAAAGAAGAGGACTCTACAGTAGTCTACACTTATTTGAAGTTCCAAGATCCCCTAGTGGAAAAGATACCTGGGATATAGATGTTACCAAATCTTATATATACTATATACTGTCCTTATATATTCAGACCTATGGTAAACTTTATGTTAGTCATAGTAATGGACTAACACCTAATAGAACAACTGTAACAACACACTCTAATAAAAGCTACATATCTGGTCCCCTCTACCCCCAAATTTTAATTTTACTGTAGAACCTTAGCATCTGGTATTTTTTTATTGAGAATTTGCATCTATTTATGAAAAAAATAACAGTGAGACAGTACATCAAGATTCAGAGAGGAAGTGACATTTATTAAAATCTCCCCTGGTCATTATTATGCTCATTAATGTTCCGGAGTGACCTCTTGCAGTAGGACACCACTGCTATTCAGTATGATATTTTCATTAAGTGGTCTACTTAATATACTTTTGTCAAAATGCCAGTGACCAAGTACTGGCAAATCAATATTTGGCCACAACCTAAGCAAAAGCCAAATAATAGTCATTATTGAATGAACTATTTGAATATAACTTTAAATAACTTTTAAAAAATTATTGTAATATCAATATTAAAAACTGCAATAATTGAAAAAAGTGGCCTCCGCACAAGAGCAACGCTGCCTTAGCAGTACCAGCTTTTAGATTTTTTTCCTTGAACTCCATGCCACGTAGAACATACACATCTGGTTGAGATCCGTAGAAGATTAACTTTATTTTTCATGCTCTTCATGTTTTTTTATTATGTATGGGTCCAATAACATTTACAACATGATATTGTGCATACTTTGAAGATCTTTTTTCTTCATAAAATTTTGAGGAACCAAGTTTACATGAAAATGATTTATTCTGAAAGGACTGACTAATGCCTAAATAGGATTTTTTCATGAAAGATTCATTGCCTAAATTGAATGAAACAGGTAAACATTAGACATAGTACATGAAGATTATTTTGTTTCATTTCATGTTAAGTGTACCTTTGTTTAACTTCATAAAGATTAGATACTTCATCTAAGATGCTTAATGTGGTGTTATTCTGTTTTATATTCATATTTAAATATTTATAAATATTTGTTAACATTCATTATCTCCAAAAGAATAACGTGTTCTTCCTAAATTATGCAGCTAATATGCTCTCTAAATAAATAATTTAGCCACATAAATACATGTTTTAGAACAAGATAGGTAAACTTCTTTGTTTTGAGGTCCTATTTAATTTTTAAGGTGCTCAAGGAGAAACTCCACGGTGGAGTGCCATACAGTGAAAGTTTATATGTGTCAGAAGTACCATTAAAGGTTAGATGTAAAGGTGTCATGTTTGATAAAATATTCTTTGTTTTCCAGATTACATAAATAATGCTCATGATAATAATTGGAATAAAAAGCTGTTTGCTTTCTCTTCCATTATGCAGATAACACTTTACAGGTTATTGTGTATCTTTCTGCATACATCATATGTGTATATATGTACATACACCAGTTTTTATTACAAAAATGAAATCACATTTTATGATTTCTTTTTTTTTTTTTTGGGTCCGGTCTTGGGGCCTGAACTCTGGGCCTGGGCGCTGTCCCTCAGCTCTTCAGCTCAAAGCTAGCGTTCTACCACTTGAGCCACAGCGCCATTTCTGGCTTTTTTTCTTTTTGTTTATTTGGTGCTGAGGAATCGAACCCAGGGCCTCCTCATGCATGCAAGGCAAGCACTCTACCACTGAGCCACCTTCCCAGCCCACATTTTATGATTTCTATGCATTTCACTTATCTCACATAACAATCCTTGTGGAAGCACACACAATTGGCAGAACTCTCATTTATTACTTTAGATGGTTAGATATCATTTCCCACAAAAACACCAAAGGGAATTTCCATCAAGTCTTTCTCCTCTTCTGGATAAAACAAATCCTGATTTTACTCCTGACAGTAATGTGCCGTATAAGAGAATCCAATTCCCTCCTCTGTGCAGCAGTTCTAACCACATGATGATATTTGAGCCAAAGATTTATAAGAGTAAGTGTTGCAAGGATTTCTGGGAAGTCTACTGCAGACTACTGGAAGACATAGCTTGGCTATCGGCACTCACAATTTGACCTCCTTCCTGCCTAGTTCTAAAATTTAGATGTGGTGAATACAATTCGAGTCTCTGATGATAAACTGTGAGGTCACCAGGATGGAAGCAGTAGCCTATGACTGGTAAAGGAGATCGGAGAGGAAACCTAGATGCCTTGTAACCCAGAAAACTGTTTGCCCCAGCCTAGACTTCCTTCCCCTGAAATGTTTTATATGACAAAAAAGAAACTTCTACTTTGGTTTTTAAATTTCTTCTATAGACAGCCAAATCTAATCCTAACTTAAAAAGTTAAAGTTTATTCTGTAATTCTTAGTGGTTTGATATGAGAGGTTTATATTGACAGATTTCCTTAATGAGGCCTTGCTGTTAGTTGGTGTTCACCATTTTGCTCTTTTGATCAAGCTAATAATCCTACTTTCTAAGTTTTCTCTCAAAGGTAGAATATTACCAAATTTTTTTTTAAAAATCTCCCCTTTTGGGGACAGTATTGGGGTTTGAACTCAATGCCTGCTTGATAAGCAGTCACTCTATATCACCTGAGTGGGTCTGCCAGCCCCTTTTTGCATTGGTTATTTTCCAGGTAAGGTTTTGTTTTGCTTTCTGCCTGGGCTGGACCTGAGGATAGTCTTCGTTTTTGTGCTCCCCCATGTCACTGATACGAAGAGAGCACTCTACCATGCCATTGTGCTTTCCCCATAGTTTCAGACTACCCTATAGATATGAGCTGCTCAGTCATTGGTGGAGATGGAATCTCACAAATTTAATACCCAGCTGTTTTAAGTTGTAACCAGGATTACAGGTTTGAGCCACTTTCTTCACACAACCTTTGACATACTGCATCAACTGTATTGTCATTGTTTCTTATAAAAGGGTAACGATTGGATTTGAATCTGGTATGTCAGTAGGATGTATTTTCTTTTAAGAAAGTTAAGTAAGAATCTCATGCTTAGACTACAAATGTGAAGATCTTAGTGTCGCACTGTTGCTAGTTAAGGAAATCAAACAAGGTTTCCGTTAGTATTGGTGAGCTATTCCTTCAGGTCCAATGACAAGGACCTGTCTCTCAGAAGAAAAAATGTTACAAAGACAGGCTGTGGAGATAGAACAATAGTAGAACAGTTTGCAGCATGTGCTAGGTCATGGGCTCTATCTTCAGCACCAAAAGAAACATTTCAAGGTATTTCTGCTTGTTAAGGACCTATCTAAATCAGACAGTGCAGGAAAGATGTGTAGCCAAGAGTACCTAATAGTATCAGAAAGCACTTGCCCACTAACTATAAAACAAAATTAGTATGTTTACTGCATCCATTTATTTGGAGGCAGATTGAAAAGAATTCAGTAAATCACTGTAGCAGACTTCAATAGTGCTCTTCATTGGTATTTTACTACAAAAATGTTTAATGGTATTAATTAAAGTGGTAAAAAGAAAAAAATGGTAGAGAGTAGAAAGTTAAGAAGTAGCAATGAGAAAAAGTTTGGCTTTACTTTGATGAAAAATAAATTGCCTTTTGAAATTTAATTTAATCATAACTGAAATGAGTACAGACGTTTATAGTATATGAGGGTCATTCATTTTAGCCCATCAAAGCATTTTAGAAGATTAATGAGGCCTTATAAAATTTCTCTAGGTAGGCAAATATTAGTATTGTTACTTAAAGAAGTTTAAAGATTGACCATTATGTCAGAATACAGATTTAAAAGGATTTCTAAAACCACTATTTATTTATATTGAACAAAATGTTGACAACTCTTTCACTCATGGTTTCGTGTATATTTTTAAACAGCAGGACTTTAGAGCAGAAACTGAATTCCTGGTGGCAAGAAATCAAACATGCTTTCAATAATTCAGTAGAATATTATTTCAAAGGCTAGTGTTTATAATTGAATTACACCAATATGAGGCATTTGTTACATGATATATAAAAAAGTAAAAAGTATAAAAATAAGAGTATTCTCAAATTTTGTCAGGACAAGATCACTTTGTTTTAATATTAGTAAGTCATAATCAAAATAGTGGATGCAAAGGTCAAATGCCATTCTAAAACATATTATTTTAACAAAAACATAGAAAAGACCCACATATTGAGTCTTCTATATAAATGACTATTACTTTCTTTTTGTTGGCCCCCACTTTATCCTCTCTATTGTATCTTTCAGCACACTGAACAAATCATTTAGTTATTCAAAGCATAACCTCTGATTGTCTCATTCTCTACATGGGTACAAAAGGACTTAAATTGTGTTAAATTTAAATTGGTACCAAGCAAAATAAAGAGAAAGCTTTGGGGAAAGTTTTTCTTGAAGTAAAAAGAAGTACATTGTATCAATTGGCTTCTATTTTGAGATTATAGTGTCAGTCTGTTCAGACCAAAACGTTGTCAAAGGCAGAGAATTCCTCTTCTAGATAGTCATTTGCTTCATATAGAGATTTATTGTTTAAAGTAAGCTTTTTTTTGTTATTTATTTGGTTTTGCTTACAGCCCAAATAATTCTTGATGGAATCTTTGTTAAATCTAGGCAAAATACTCCCAAAGTTTATGTTATAAATGTCATTTGTATAATACCTTTATTTAAAGATATTTAACATATTCTGCCTATATGCTTTTTCCATTCTTGATGAAGACTGGATGGAGAATTGTTGCTATTAGCTGCTTTAAATGAGCTCCTTAGGTGAGGCATCTTTCCTGTTTGACTTCATCATCAAGCACAGTGCTTAATGCCTTAAGCCAAATTGTTTTGTTTTACCAAATGGAAAATATTATTTTAATTTGGAATTAAATTAAACTCCACAGTTGGAATAAAGTTATCCCAAAGGCTGGGTTAAGGACTTGGTCACTAAGACTGTGGCACTATTGAGAGATGTATGATAGTTCATGGGTTGGGTCTTGAGCAAAGTTAAGTCATTGGGTGAGTTTTTTGTTTTGTTTTTTTGTTGTTTTTGTTTTTTGCCAGTCTTGGGGCTTGAACTCAGGGCCTGGGCACTGTCCCTGAGCTTCTTTTGCTGGAGATTGGCACTCTACCACTTGAACTACATTGCCATTTCTGGCTTTTTCTGTTTATGTGGTACTGAGGACTTGAACCCAGGGCTTCATGCATGCTAGGCAAGCACTCTACCACATTCCCAGCCTAGACGAGTGTCTTGATGAGAATGTTGAGACCGCAGATACTTGTCTCTTTTATTTTCCATGAATTGAACAGAGCTCCACTGCTGTGCTCTCTTCCTTTTGTGTTGCTATTAGTGGAAGTAGCTGGGCCAAGCAAATATAAACGGAAGCCTCTGAAATCATAGAGCCAAAATCAGCTCTTCCTCTTTTTAAATTGCTTTTCTCCAGTGTTTTATAATAGTGATTGAAAGCTCGCCAGTACAAAATTGATTCTCCTGACTTTGTCTAATTAGATTTCTAATTTTTGTGTCTTAGACCTAGTTCATGAATTCTGATGTATGATCATCTGAGGAGAAGTGACAATTATTATCTTCTTCCTGTTCCCATGCAGTGAAGCTTTCTGATCCTTCCTCAATGAGTAAGTGCTGTTGGAGGGTTCAGTTCCTAATCTTTTCTTATATCCTATTGTTTGTGACTCCCTGAGGAGTGGCTCATTTGCTGTTTTGGGAGCTGCCATAAGATTACTGCATAAAAAAATATAGTCTCGGGGCTGGGAAGGTGACTCAGTGGTAGAGTTCTTGCCTTGCATGCATGAGGCCCTGGGTTCTATTCTTCAGCACCACATAAGCAGAAAAAGGCAGAAGTGGCACTGTGGCTCCAGTGGTAGAGTGCTAGCCTTGAGCTGAAGAGCTAAGGGACAACGTTCAGGCCCACAGTTCAGGCCCCATGACCGACAAAAAAAATGCATATATATATATATATATATATATATATATATATATATAGAGAGAGAGAGAGAGAGAGAGAGAGAGAGAGAGCTTCCCTAATGGGACAGATAAAGATAATAAGACTATGGTTTTGCAGTGGAAGGAAGGTAAGAAGGAAGAAAGGAAGACAGGAAGAGAGGAAAGAAAAAGAAGGAAGGGAAGAAATATATATGTCCTTTCCCCAGAAGATAATCTTCACAGAGATAAGAACATGTAACCATTATACAATCTTTTGTTAAATACTTCTTGTGAAAATGATACTTTTTTTTGGTCAGTCCTGGGGCTTGAACTCAGGGCCTGGGCACTGTCCCTGAGCTTCTTTTTGCTCAAGGCTAGCACTTTACCACTTGAGCCACAACACCACTTCCAGCTTTTTCTGTGCATGTGGTACTAAGGAATGGTACCCAGGGCTTCATGCATGCAAGGCAAGCAGTCTACTACTAAGCCACATTCCCAGTCCAAAAATGATACTTTTTTACCTCCATTGTTTTTAATCTATTGTTTCCTTTTCTCCCTTACATTCTCCTATTGTGTTTCTTTTCTTAAATGTATTTGGTGGTACTGGGGATTGAACTCAGGGACAATAACTTTGTGTTCTACCATTTGAACCAACCCTTCTTCCTTTGTATCTGATAAGTACTAGAAAAGATTTACTACCTCAGTTGCTTGCCATGAATACATAGTGTCTTCTGGAAAAAATAGGAAATAGATGGTCAGATTATTCTGCTTAGTTCTTTTTCACCAAGACAGGTAAGCTGGTTCAGTAGAGATTGGCTGGGAGTCCTGAGCAGATATGTTTTGTGTTATTCTGCTCCATTGTTAAATGCACTGCTCAGCTTAGATCCCATTCTGAAAGATCTTCAAAGGAACTAAGCATTTTACAGCGATCTGAAAGCAGTCAATCCTTGAATGGGAAATTGTGACATTGCAGAATCACTAGCTTTATTTCAATACAGAATATGAACAAAGTGGCATTTCAGAATCATTTGGCTCATCTTTGGTGAACTTGATCTTGCATTTTACCCACTTTAGTTTAGTAAGAAAGTTTTGGCCAAGCCCAGAGTGGTGGGTCATACTTGTAATCCTAGCTACTCAGGAGGCTGAGATCTGAGGATTGTGGTTCTAAGCCAGCCCTGGCAGGAATGTCTGTGAGACTCTTATCTCCCATTAACCAGCCAGAAAAATGGAAGTGGTGCTATGGCTCAAGTGGTAGAGCATAGCCTTGAGCTGAAGAGCTGAGGGACAATGCCCAGCACAGAGATCAAGTCCCATGACCACTACCACCACAACCACCAACAACAAAGAGAGAAAGTCTTGGCCAAATGAAGAAAAACAACTCTAATACTGGCTTATTCTTAGGCACAGACTGGTCACAGACTGGCATTCACTGGGCTGTGTTTTCCAAATCTGTAGAGTTGTTATGCCACACAGAAAACTAGTCAGACTGTTTATTTTTTCACTTTTTCACTCTGATGTGGTAGGCTAGCCTCTGCTTCCTGTCTCTGTGCTGGAATTGCACATGAGTAGGGCAGACAGTTTGGTTTTGATGATTTTCACTATTCTCTCTCTTTGTCTCTCTTCTCCCCCCTCCCCTTTTTGCCTTTAACTAAGTTTGAAATATTCCTATCACATATAGAATTATGCTAAAATGTTAGTTCTTGTGACTGAGAAAATGAAGAACATATTATTTGGAATACATGGTGAATTTTGTTCAGTAAATGAATATACCCTATGAACTTAGTGCTTACAATATCAAACAACCTTCCAGAGAGAAGAAATGTAATTTATAGTGTGACCAACCATATTTGTGTGAGGGAATACATTGAGTATATTCTGTATTCTGATTTAATATGTCATTTCTTCTCATCTGCTTGTCTTAGGTTTGTTTTACCTTTTTATTTTCTTTCTTTTTTTTTTTTTTTTTTTTGGGGGGGTCCGATCGTGGGCCTGAACTCTGGGCCTGGGCGCTGTCCCTCAGTTCTTCAGCTCAAGGCTAGCACTCTAACACTTGAGCCACAGCGCCACTTCCGGCTTTTTTCCTTTTTGCTTATGTGGTGTTGGGGAATCGAACCCAGGGCCTCATGCATGCAAGGCAAGTGCTCTACCACTGAGCCACCTTCCCAGCCCCTACCTTTTTATTTTCTCCCTAGGATCCTGAAAAGGGAGCTGTGATGATTGACTTGAGACCTTTTTTATTTTCTAACATAGGTACTTAGCTGTAAACTTCCCTCTTAGCAGTAATACAGTTACATCTATTCCAAAATTTTGAAAATGTATATTTCCATACTCATCTATTTTTAAATGAATTTGACTAATCTAGAAATCTCATAAGTAAACTCATATTTGTATGGAATAATATTCCATAGAGTTTGTAGATTTTTTAATCACTTGCCTATTTTAAATGTTGTAATTGACATTGTTATACAAATAATGTTTCAGGGGCTGGGAAGGTGGCTCAGTGATAGAGTGCTTGCCTTGCATGAGGCCCTGGGTTCGATTCCTCAGCACCACATAAGCAAAAAAGAAAAAAAGCCGGAAGTGATGCTGTGGCCCAAGTGGTAGAGCACTAGCCTTGAGCTGAAGAGCTGAGGGACAGTGCCCAGGCCCAGAGTTCAGGCCCCACGACTGGACCCCCCCCAAAAAAAATAATGTTTCAGTCTCTTCTATCTTTCATACAAATAATGTTTGAGTCCCTTCCTTCCTTCCTTCCTTCCTTTCTTCCTTCCTTCCTTCCTTCCTGCCTTCCCTCTTTCCTTCCTTCCTTTTTGTGGGTCGTGGGGCTTGAACTCTGAGCCTGGATGCTGTCCCTGAGTTCTTACAGCTAAGGGTAGTGCTCTACCACTTGAGCCACAGCACCACTTCTGGTTTTCTGGTGGTTAAGTGGAGATAAAAGTCTCATGGACTTTCCTGCCTGGGCTGACTTTGAACTGTGATCCTTCGATCTCAGGCTCCTGAGTAGCTAGGATTACAGGTGTGAGCCACCTGTGACAGGCCAAGGTGTAGCCCAGGCAGGTCTCGAACTCGTGATCCTCCTGCGTCATCCTCCTCATAGGTTACTTGTGTGCACTACCAGCTCTGTTTTCAATTCTTTGGGATATATATCTGGAAGCAAAATTGCTAGATCATGTGAAATTGCCATACTATTTACTATTTTTCATAATGGTGTTATCAGTTGTCATGTTGTTAATCTGTTGCGGGTACTATTCTCTCATTTCATTTCCATTTTAAGTTTTTCATTTTATACATTCTTATTTGTTAATTTCTAAATTCTCATTTTATTCTGACATATCTTCTCTGTCACAAAGACTTTGAATTGTTTCAACTGTTTTTGCGATTGTCAATTGAAATACTTTATGATGGCCTCCTTAACAAATACTTTCGTTAGACATTGTAGCTTCTCTTGTCATCTCACTATTGGCGTACATTGGTTGCCCTTTTTATCCAGTTTGAGATCTTCCTGCTTTTCCATGTGATGTTGAGTTGTTTCTGATTGAAACACAGATGTGTGTATATTTTGTTAGGAATACTGGGCCTCTTTGAGACAGCTGGCTTCCTTTGACACAGGGGTCTGGCAATGGAAAAGAGAAGGGAATTCTTGTTACTCATCCCTAGGGTAGCGTAACACTATATGTTATCACTGGGCCTCCCTTGAGAACCTTGGGGTAGAGGTGGTTCCTTGTTACTAGTACAGGGCTAGGAACTGCAGGGGACATTGGGCCTTGAAGATATCAAGAGAGGGATAGGAATAGTAAATAGTGGAAGACTCCCATGATTACTTTCTACAGTACAAGGCAGATGATCTCACTTATCTTTTGCTTGTAATGAAATCCTTACTCTCCCATAGGCCTCCTCTGAAACCACTCCACTGAGGAGTGAATGACATGATATCCCATCACTGCTGGTGAGGGTGGAAGACCAAATTTCCCTTATGATCTTCACTGGCAGTATGCAGATGTTTGTAGCTATTTACAGGTTAATGCTCTTCAAGTCCAAGTCTAGAATGCATATGATACATGAAAATTCTGGAAAATAACCATTATGGTGCTTCTTGAGTGCCAAGGTTTATAGCCAATCTTCTTTCTCCTCTCCATTTTTCAATCTCCTTATATTTCTTATATGCTGGAACTCAGAGCCCTGAGCTTTTGTGGTTAAGGCTAGTACTCTACTCCTTGAGTCAAAGTTCCACTTCCCGTTTTTTGTTTGTTATTTGGAGATAAGAGTCTCATGGACTTAACTTGCCCTGGCTGGCTTTAAACCTTAATTTTTGATCTTATCAGCTTTCTGAGTAGCTAGGATCACAGGCATGAGCCACAGGTACCTGGCAATGCCACATATTCTTTTCAAGAGATATGTATGTATGTGTATCAGATTTATGTCTCAAGTCAGCATGAGTTGTAGGTAGTAGGTTCTGCATCACCCTTCAACAACACATTTTGTTGTTGTTGTTATATTATCTAGGTAAGTCTACATAAACCCAGTAGCCAAGGCTACTCATTCTGATAATTGATCAACCTTTCCACGGTTCAGTTAATTTCTGTGTAATCTAAATAGCTAGAGACTACTATCTACAATTGCATAAAACTATACAATATTAGCTTGTTACCTTTTTTTTTTTTGTCAGTCGTAGGGTTTGAACTCTGGGCCTGGGCGCTGTTCCTTAGCTCTTCAGATCAAGGCTAGCACTCTACCACTAGAGCCACAGAGCCACTTCCGGTTTTCAAGTGGTTTATTGGAGATAAAGAGTCTCACCGACTTTTCTGCGGCTGGCTTTTAACTGCAATCCTCCTATCTCAGCCTCCTGAGTAGCTAGGATTATAGGCATAAGCAACTGGTGCCCGGCTAGCTTGTTACTTTTGAAAAATTTTTTTTAGCTTTAAGTAGTTGTACAAAGGAGTTGCCATTTAATAAATGTGAGAAAAAGCCTCTTTTCTATCAAAATAGTTTGCTTCCTTTGTGTTAATCTTGGGAGAATCATTTTCCCTTGTTAATTACATTTTAGTTACAGAGATCCTTTTCCTGAGCACTTTAAGACAGCCTGTTTTAAGCTCCTACACTTTTTTTCTTTTAAAAAAAATTTTTATTGTAAAGATACTATACAGAGGATTACAGTTACTTGAGTAAGGTAATGAGTACACTTCCTGTTGAGCATTGTTACCCCCTCCATTGTTTTTCCCCTACTATCCCTTCCCTCCCTACCTTCCCCGAGGTTCTTTTTTAATTGTGATTAAGTGATCACATAATTTCCCAAATTTCACAGTATTGTGGAATAATGATGCTCATTTAAAGTCACAAGCTCATTCTAACTTTCCTGGAAGCTCCTACACTTTTAATTACTCCTGATAATTAAGCCACATTCTTTTGTAGACCGAACCTGAGTTTAGCCAATGTGAACATAGAGGTAGGGCCTGCATGAGGGAATAATAAAAGGAGCAACCTCTATTCCCTTGCTTTCCGTTTTTTGTTTTGGCTGATGGCACATTTTTCTGCACAAGTCAACTTGGCCTTGCCCCGTTCCATTCAAGTTGGCGTTTCTTAATTTTGTAGAATATGCATTGAATTTCCAGATTGCTTTCCCCACTCGTTTCTTCTCTTCATTTGTCTATTCTCCCTCCTTCCTCCCCTTAGCTTGTGATTAATTAGCGGAATTTCGTTGGGAAAAGATGTCTCAATTTCTCATGTGTATAATGGGAGTTAAGACAACCCTTGATGGGTAAGAAACGGGAATTAAATTAGAAGTAAAAGCATTTCCGTGCAGGAGAAGCTACAAAATGCGAGCTACTAAGGTCGTCTGCCTAATGGAGAATAACCCCACGCTTATAAAGTCAATTTTTGGTCATTAAGCATTCAATCGATGAGTAAAGACTCAAGCAGGCAGGCGTAGGGCGCGTGCGCAATGGCTCCCGCCCCCCAAGGAGAAAGAGCTTGGAAGGACTAGGGAGGCGTGGCCTCGCTCAGTCCCTCCCCGCGGGTCCGCCCCTCGAGCCCGACCTGCGCATGACGTCACGCCAGGCTTGCCCTTCCGCTTCCGGCAGCTCACGTTTCTCTTTCTTCCTGTCCGGCTGGAAAGATGGCGTCCCGCAAGGAAGGCACCGGCTCGACTGCCGCCTCTTCCAGTACCACCACCGGCGCAATAGGGAAAGGCAAAGGCAAAGGCGGCTCTGGAGATTCGGCCGTGAAGCAAGTGCAGATTGATGGCTTGGTGAGTGGAGCCCCGGGGTTGAGGCGCACGTGGGGAGCGGAGATCCCAGCCGGGTCCCGCCGGGTCCCCCCGGGCTGGTGGGTCTGGGCCACCGCTTCTCACGACGCGACCGCCTTCTCCGTCCTCTGGTGGGGGGCTCGGGGCTGATCAAAGCAAGTTAGGCTCTGGTCGCGTGGCAGGTATTTGGAGTCTTGTTTTTAGGATGTTTAGGAGATGGGAAAGAAACCTTACTGAGGTGTTGAAGGATGTAGCAGCTTAGTTTAGGCTGTGGGGACAGGAGAGGAAAGGACATTTCCTTGCCTGTTTACTGGGCTTCTGACAGATGAAAACTTCTCAAGTGCAGACTTAATGACTTCCTGAGTCAGTAATTCAGGAGCTTTTTCTGAAACCTCAAACTTGGAATAAACTGTTTCGGAGCTACCAAAGAACTCTATAGAAAATAGTCTTACATGTTTCATCCTAAAGCTACATTGTCCTTTTGTATTTCAATTAATTTATGTTTTCTCCCTGTGTGTGTGTGTGTGTGTGGTAGTGTGTGTGGTACTGGGGTTTGAACTCAGGGCCTCACGATTGCTAGGCTGGTGCTCTACCGCTTGAGCCATGCTCCCAGCCCTATCTTCCACTGATTATTAGTTTTGTGTGTGTGCTGGTACTGGGGCTTGAACTCAGGGCCTCACGCTCTCACTTGGCTTTTTGTTGTTGTTGGTCTTGGGGCTTGAACTCGGTTTGAGCACTGTCCCTGAGCTCTTCAGCTCAAGGCGGGAGCTCTACCACTTGAGCCACAGAGCCACTTCCGGTTTTTTCTGGCTTATTGGAGATAAGAGTGTCATGGTCTTTCCTGCCTGGGCTTCCTTTGAACCTCGATCCTCAGACCTCAGCCTCCTGAATAGCTAGGATTACAGGCGTGAGCCTTGGCTCACTTGGATTTTTTGCATTTCTGGCATTTACAATCACTTGCCATACCTTCAGTTCTGGCTTTCACTGAAAAGTTAGAGCAGAGTCTTCCTGGTTGTCGTGAGCCACTGATGTCTAATTGGCACTGATTATTAAGGTAAGAGTTTGCTTCCTTCAGCAAATACATGCCTGAACAACTGTTACAATACACTTTCAATCATTGTTAGAATCATAGTCCAGTTTTATTCTTTGGAAATGAAGTCTCATGGACCTTTCACATTGGCTTGAATCTCCAGTTCTTCCATTGTGCCACTGTACCAAGCTATGGGAAAACAAGATGGTCTCATGAGCTTTCTGCTCAGGCTGGCCTTGAACTGCAGTACTCCCATTCTCAGCCTTCCAAATAGCTAGGATTACAGACATGAGAAACCAGCACCCAACTTTCCTGAGGATTCTTAATAGTAAGTAGTTCACCCAGTCATTGTCTTAACACACAAGCACTTACTCATAGTTTTTACCTTGGCTTCTCTTTTCCTTGACAGTGAATGTTGAAGAACATCAGAATTTGGAGTTTGGATTTTTTCCTTTATTGTTCCTAGATAAGATCAACCTGATTCTCATGTTGATCCTCTATAAGGTTCACTTTGTTCCCCAGATGAGTTTAAGTCTGACTCTTACTAGAATCTCGCTACTCTTAAATGTCTTCGATGGCACCGATAAAATGCAGGGCATCATTGGCTTCATCAGGGAGCTTCTTAGAAATACAAACAGAAAGCTTCAAATTCTCAACCCTGCCCTGCCCTACTGAGTTAGGTTGCAGTATATTAATATTTGGAAAGCAGTGATCTGAATTTTTTTTTGGGGGGGGGTGGGTGATAGTCTAGTGGCTTGAGCTCTGGAACTGGGAGCTGTCCCTGAGCTTTTTTGCTTAAAGATAGGTCTGCATTACTTGAGCCACAGTTCCACTAATGGCTTTTTGGTAAATTGGAGATAAGAGCTTTACAGACTTCCTTTCAGACCTGGCTTAGAACTGCAATCCTCAGATCTCAGCTTCCCAAGTAGCTAGCTAGCATTACAGGTGTAAGTCACCAGCAGCCTGCTTGGTCTGAACTTTTTATAATGGTGATGGCTAATACCGTTTCTTTTGGCATATGATTAGGCATGTTTACTTAATGATTTTCTGTTAATGTATTCTTCCTTTTTCGACTTCTACAGGCTAAGGTTGAAAACATTTGTACCCTCCATTGTTCCAGTGCTTAAAACTAATTGCCACTGAAAATGGCTACCCTCTAAATTTTATTTTCCCTCCCTTTCTTTTGCCTGCCTTGGGGCTTGAACTCGGCCTGGGTACTGTTCCTGAATCTTTTTTCGCTCAAGGCTGGCACTCTTTCACTTGAGCCACAGCTCTGCTTCCAGTTCTTTTTGGTAGAGATTGTAAGTTCTAGCCCAGAAAACCATACGGACACAGAAAAAACAGTTTATTGCCAGCCAGGGCTGACAAGGCCATCTCTCCTACGGGAGAGGAAAAAATGGCGCCCGTTCTTTGTTCATGTTCTATGTTGTGGGGGGAAGGAGGGGGTGTCATGTTTATATTCCAGGGGGCTGGGAGTGGGAAGATAGGAAGTTCTCTGTGTGCATGGCAGGTTTTTTGTTTTTTTTTTTTTTGATTGTAACAATTACACTTAGGCAGCATTCCTCAATGCAGCTGGGGCTAGGGGAAGTAAAGTAGGAGGACCCGCCAGGGCTGAAGGCCAGTTGCAGTTAGGCCTGGCCAGAGAGGGGCCTGAAAGAGGAGCTAATGACCTGAGATGGAGGGTATGTTAACAGAAATGAGTGTATCCTGCCCAGGATCATTTTGGACCATGATCCTCAGATCGCTTCTTAGTAGCTAGGATTACATGTGGCATTATTTCCCCATTATTTTTCTTTTCTTTTTTTAAATTTTTATTTATTTTTTATTGTGAAAATACTTTACAGAGGGGTTACAATTACATGGGCAAGATAATGAGTACATTTCGTATCAAGCATTGTAGCCTCCTCCTTTGTTTCCCCTTCCCATCCCTTCCCATCCTCCCTTGGCCCCCCACCAAAGTTTTAAAGTTCCTTTTCGACATAACAACTTGTACTTCTCATTGTTGCGGACGGGTCTACCGGTATCCATATTTAAACGGCTTGTTTTTCCCCTTCCCCTCCACAAATTATACCGACATCAAATACAGTGAAAGCAGGGGTTATACTGTGGGAGCAACAAAGAAATTCCCCATTTTTTTCAAAAGTAATTTTGTTTTACATTGTTATAATACTACAAATGTTTTGTTAGCCACTTTATTCCTTTAGTTTTTCAAGTAAGGTATAGTATGTTATTCATCAGTGGAAAAAGTAAGCTCAAACAGAGGTCAGTTCTTGGTGTCTGAAGCTTTTTCTTTATTACTTGTTTGTTTTCCTTCTCATGGTAGGAGGTCAACTTCCTAAGCGAGGACCCATGTCAGGTTTGTGTACTGCAATGATTTCCAATTGTCTGGAACAGTGCCTGGTACACAGAAGGTGTTCACATACTGCAAAAATGTTAATTTTAATCTATTATGTGGAAATTTTGTTCGAGGTGAATTATGAGGGAGGAACTGTGCTTTGTAGCATTGTGGGTATTTGTGAGAGCATTATGTTGAAGAGCACAGTTGAGGCTAGAAAAAGTTTTAGGAATTCAGTGTTTTTCATCTTTTTGTCAATTTTTTTTTTTAACAAAATTCTTTTCTTTTTTTTTTGGGTCCAGTTGTGGGGCCTGAACTCTGGGCCTGGGCGCTGTCCCTCAGCTCTTCAGCTCAAAGCTAGTGCTCTACAACTTGAGCCACAGCACCACTTCTGGCTTTTTTTTCTTTTTGCTTATGTGGTGCTGAGGAATCAAACCCAGGGCCTCATTCATGCCAGGCAAGTCCTATACCACTGAGCCACCTGCCCAGCCCCAAAATTATTTTCTTTAACACAGTTTTTCTTTATTTTTCTTTCTTTCTTTTTTTTTTGGTCAGTCATGGGGCTTGAACTCTGGGCCTGGGCGCCTTCCCTCAGTTCAGCTCAAGGCTAGCACTCTGCCACTTGAGCCACAGCACCACTTCTGGCTTTTTCTGTTTATGTGGTGCTGAGGAATGGAATCCAGGGCTTCATGCATGTGAGGCAAGCACTCTACCACTAAGCCACCTTCCCAGCCTGACAGTTTCTCTTTAGAAGAAGGTTTTTTTTTTCTTTCTTTTCTTTTCTTTTTATAGTTGTACAAAAGTTCCATGCCAGATGATGAGGGCCATGCATCTTGATCCGTGCCACATATTCTTTCTTTCCTCTCTTTCCCCTTCCATACCTGCCCTTGAGTTACATAGTTCATAGTTTTACATAATCTACAATGAATATAATGACTACATTTGTTCGCCCTCCCTCCCTCCTTTTGTATAAACTCGCTTCTCCCTCCATTGCCCTTTCACTCCAGACATATTGCTGCTTCATGACATTGATTTTGTTAAGCAGTTCATTAGTTGTATGGAAGAGTTACACCTTTGGACTCCTCCCATAAGGTATTTTTTTGTTGTTGTTGTTGGCTATGGGGCTTGAACTCTGGGCCTGGGCGCTGTCCCTCAACACTTCAGCTCAAGGCAAGTACTTGACTACTTGAGCTACAGTACCATTTCTGTTTTTCTAAAATGGTGCTTCATTGGAGATAATAGTCTCACAGACTTTACTACCTGGGGCTGGCTTTGAACTGTGATCCTCAGATCTTAGCCTCCTTAGTAGCTAGGGTTACAGGCATGAGCCACCGGTGCCCAGCTGTCATTTTTCTTTACAGGATTTATTTGAAGAACTGTTACAACATATACAAACCATATAGTGTTCTTTTCCACTCATAAAGTGGTAGATTTGGTATAATTAAAAAAAATTGAGAAGGTGATCACTAAGTCATTGAGAGGCAATGCTTCACAACAGCATCTCAGTCAGGGCCACACATGACTGAATACAACACAATGTAAATTGAGGACCTATAACTAGTATGATTCTTAAGTCATGCATATGATTTGGATATAAAGTGTCCTATAAAAGGTTCACATCCTAGACTACCTTCAGTGAAACAATGTTCACTGGTCAGACCTTGAGAAGTGATTATATTATCAGGGCTTTGTCCGGATTAGTAGACTAATCTGTTGGTAAGATTCATAAGAAATTAGCCATATTGGATGATAATTCTCAAGATCCCTTGGAAACAATTATAGTCTATTTCTTTTTTTTTATTTCTTTTATTGTGAAAATATTGTAGAGAGGGGTTACAATTACATGGGCAAGATAATGAGTACATTTCTTATCAAGCATTGTAGCCTCCTCCTTTGTAGTCTTTTTATTTCTATAGTAAATATCTCCTAAAATTGAACTTCAGTGCCTTAAATAGTATTTTTTCCAGTTACATTTTGTTGTTGTTAAATTTATCTATCATACCCTTGATTTCTAACTATTTTTTCTTATTTTCTTTTTATTTAATAATTTTACTAGCTTTTTATTTAATAATTTTATTTGCTGAGGATGAAAGTCTAGTCAAGTAGTCTCGTTTATGATTATTTCTGACTTTAGTGTAAGTTAAGTTGAAGATTAAATTAATTGCAGCTTTATCTTGACTGTTGATGGTTTAGTTTTACTTTATAGTTAGTCAAATAAGATGTTCTTGCACGTAAATAGTATCTTGTATAGTTAAAAAAGAGCATTGTTGATAGGAATGGATGTTAGCTGAATCATCCATATTATTATATGATAAGAAGTTGATGGCTAAAGGTACAAAACAAATGATCATGGAGCTTGAATCATTAGAAATGATTATACAATTTTAGTGATTTAGTAGATTTTCATTCTTATACACCATGTATTTTGTACAGATGATTCTTGACTTAACTGTGAAATTGCTTCCCTGAAACCCACAGTAAGGTTTAATGCTGTAAATTGACTTGGACTTAGTACCAGTCTGCTGAGCATCTTCGTTTAGCAGCTCTTGTTTATTTCCTTGAAGGAGTCAGGGTTCCCTCTGTTATTCACTACATAGCACTTTATCCATGAAAAGATCAAAATTCCAAGTTTGGTTTCCATCGCTTTTATATCGTCATAAAGTTGAAAAGCTGTAAAGTAGTAACATCATAAATTTACACTACCATTGTAGATTATAGCATTGAAGCCATACAACTTCAAGAATAATAGGACCATTATTATCCCCATTTTACAAAGGGATACATGAGGAGGAGAATGCAAATAGGAAATGTGTTTTGATTATGGCAAGATGAGGAAATAGAAATTAGGCGCAGAGTAATCCATTACTCTCCATTCAAGTGTTAAGAAATGTATTTTCTTAAACTTTGATCTTTTAAATATGTTCAGAATTTCATTTTGTCGTATCTAACTTAGGTAATTTCTTAGATGAAAGTTTCTGATTTTAGCCCTTGCATAAAAATTTGATTTTTATTTACTTCAGTTAATTCATGAATTTGTTTTTGTGAAATACTTATCTAAGATACTTTGCTGTTATTTCATTTGGCAAGGTATGAAATAATATGTAGAAGTTAGATAGCTTTGTTTTTCTAAGTTACTACTTTAAAAATACCACTCTTTGCCAGGTTCCGGTGACTCACACCTGTAATCCTAGCTACTTAGGAGGCTGAGATCTAAGGATCACAGTTCAAAGCCAGCCTGGGCAGGAAAGCCCGTGTGACTCTTATCTCCAATTAACCAAATTGGAATTGGCGCTGTGACTCAAGTGGTAGAGCACTTACCTTGAGCTGAAGAGCACAGGGACAGCACCCAAGCCCAGAGTTCAAGCCCCATGACCGACCAAAAAAAAAAAAAAACAAACCCAAAACATGGTTTATATCCTTTATATCTTTAACTGTCAAAGTATACTGTAGTGTGTATACTCATCTGTTAGGCAACAAATTGTACTTCTGCTAAAATTACAAGGTCTGAAGTGGATATTTTTGTTAATATAATATATTCAACCCAGACATAAAAGAAAAAAATAGATTCAGAAAAAGCTGATAATTCAGTATGAATTTAGTCATAATATGATTTTTTTTACCCCTTGAGTGTGAATTTTGGCATAAAAATTTAAGATTTTATCTCCAAATTGCATTTAACCTAGTCTCAACACTTGTATCCTGATGATTAAAAAAGTGAGATTTTTCTTCTCTGTATCTTCTGTCCCTAACTGGTTTCATTTCATTTGACAAATGTTTATGACACAACACAAATGGACCAAAATATGACTTTTTTAAAGACAATATATGTTCATTGCAAGGAACTACTGGAAAAATCCATAAAGAAAGAAAACCAACAGAAAAAAGAAAAGTTTTTTTTTTTTTTTTTTGGGTCCGGTCATGGGACCTGAACTCTGGGCCTGGGCGCTGTCCCTCAGCTCTTCAGCTCAAGGCTAGCACTCTACCACTTGAGCCACAGCGCCACTTCTGGCTTTTTTCTTTTTGCTTATGTGGTGCTGAGGAATCGAACACAGGGCCTATGGCATGCAAGGCAAGTGCTCTACCACTGAGCCACCTTCCCAGCCCTTATGTGTGGTTTTTAAACAGGTCAGATTGCTTTCCTGAATAGTTCTATAATACCATTTATCTTCTATCTACAGAGTATGCAAGTGTTAAACCTTGCCTCCATTGCCAGCTGAGTGTTACAATTTTTAAGAATATTAAAAGATTCCATTTTAAACATTAAGTGTGCACGTTGGTATGTTTGTTGCAGTTACTCAATTCAGTAACTTTTGTGTTCATTAGTGATTCTCTTGGCTCTTCCTAAGCCACTAGGACCTGTGGTACCATCTTTTGATTGTTCCTTGAGGTATTCCTTGCATTCTCTGGAGATCACTTACTTAGTTCTTTTGAGTTTATAACTGCATTGCTTGTATTTTCTGTTTATTGTTTTCCATCTATTACAAAACCCTCACATAACTGGTTTTCAGGCTTCATTTTGGACTTACCTGTCACAGACAATGTCCCTGAGTACATATCTTCTTAAAGGACAGCTGTAGTCCTAAAACTCAAAAGCTCTTTGGAAAATCACATTCCGTACAAAATAAAATTGGATTTTCTTTTCTGCTGTTTAGAGTTTCTCTTTATTTTTTAGAGAAAGAAAACTACACACTATACATTTTACGCAGAAATACGGAGTTAAAAAAAATTTTTTTTTTGAGTCCGGTCGTGGGGCCTGAACTCTGGGCCTGGGTGCTGTCCCTCAGCTCTTCAGCTCTACCACTTGAGCCACAGTGCCACTTCCAGCTTTTTTCTTATGTGGTGCTGAGGAATCGAACCCAGGGTCTCAGGCATGCAAGGCAAGGGCTCTACCACTGAGCCACCTTCCCAGCCCGGAACTAGAAATATGGTAATCGAACTGCCCTCAAATCACATGAAAGTCTTCTATTTCAACAGTGATCATCAATACGATATATTTGGTAATTGGTAACTTATAGCAGTTCTGAATTTTTGTTTTCTTTCGTATGAGAGAAAATAAACTTAGTTTTAGCTAAGCATTTTTATCATTGATTTGACTTAAGTCATTGATTTGACTTAAGTAAAAATATGTATGTGTGGGCAAATTTGCGGGTATGTACGTATAATAAGCATATGTGGTTGGTAGCATGGGAACGTACAAATTAAAATCCTTCTCAGTTAACATTAACCATGTTTGCATGTCTGTACATTTAATTGAGTCAGTGTACTTTTTTGTAGATTATTTTTATGGGAGAAGTGCCATTCTAGTGGATTTCTTGATGCTACATTTCCCTTCCCATTTTTAGGGAATTTTTAGTTGTTTTAACTTAAGAATGTGGACCATCAATGAGCATTAGATCCACAATAATAATAATGAAATATGTCCTCTCCAACTCAAATATTATAGAGGTGATATTGATTAAGTATATTGAAGTATTGTAACTAATTCCATATGTGTCAGAGGCAAAGTATCTTTTTTTTCTGGTATTGAAGTTACTTAAATTTCTTTCACATCAAAACTTAACAGCAGTGATTTAAATCCCATTTATTATTTGACTCAGCCAGTTATGAAATGGAACCCCTATCCCACTTGAGCCATAAAATGTGTTAAACTTAAGACTAATACAGCTTTCTGCTTTTTGAATTTACATTTTGGCAATAACTACCTTCTTTGTTCAGTGTTAGAAAAAATGATCTAGGCTTAACAAAATAAGAAAACTGCCAACTTCACAGATCAGTAAGTGAAAGAAGCCAGCATTAAATGAAAATCTAGATATTGATTTTACAGAATATACTAAGGGGAGATTTTGTGGCATTACGGATTCTTTGAGAATAAAATTCTTTTACAGTAATAGCAGTTCTTTGACAGTGATTGATGTGAGAAATTCAGGCTGTGGGCCTTACCTCCCAGAAGCTGCAAAACTGGAATAAAGCCAGCTAGGAATTGTGTGTCCTGCCTGGCCTACTGTTCAACTGGTCAGCACTGGTTCAGTTTGGGCTTTTTGCAATTTCATTTCAGATTGTAAAAAATAAAACATAAACACAAACTCTTGGAGTTTTTATTTTTATTTTTAGCTCTTTAAGTTAAAAAAATTATTATAAATGTGATGTACAGAGGGCCTACGGTTATATAAGTCAGGTAAAGAGTACAGTCCTTTTTTTTTTTTTTGTCGGTTGTGGGGCTTGAACTCTGGGTTTGGGCGCTGTCCCTGCACTCTTCAGTTCAAGGCGAGCACTTTACTGCTTGAGCCACAGTACCACTTCCGGTTTTCTAGTGGTTTATTGGAGATAACAGTCTTATGGACTTTTCCTGCCCGGGCTGGCTTTGAACTGTGATCCTCAGATCTCAGCCTCCTGAGTAGCTAGGATTATAATGCATGAGCCACCGGCGCCCAGCCAGGTTATTAATTTTTTTTAAACTTCTTTTAGTTCAGTTTGGACTTTGCTATTTTATTTCAGACTAAAATAAAACAAACATACACTCTTGGAGTGAACCTTGCATTGATACTTAGCACTATGATCTTTAGCTAGCACTAGATTTACTTAATTTCTTTCTTTCTTTTTTTTTTTTTTGGTCTGGTCATGGGCCTGAACTCTGGGCCTGGTTACTGTCCCTCAGCTCTTCAGCTCAAGGCTAGCACTCTACCACTTGAGCCACAGTGCCACTTCCAGCTTTTTTCTTTTTGCTTATGTGGTGTTGAGGAATCGAACCCAGGGCCTCATGCATGCAAGGCAAGCTCTCTACCACTGAGCCACCTTCCCAGCCCACTTTTTCTTTTTCCTTTGTGGTTTTTATTTTTTAATTTTTGTGTTAGCTGCACTGGGATTTGAGATGAGGGCCTTGCACTTACTGTTGGTAGGTAGATGTTCTGCCACTTGAACCACACCCTGAAGCCCATTTTGCTTGAGTTATTTTTCTAGTAGGTTGTGTTTGTATGTGTGTGTGAGCATGTGAGTGTGTTGTGGCAGTCCTGGAACTTCAACTTAGGGCCTCATGATCTTTCTCTTTTCTTTTTTCCTTTTTGGTCGGTAGTGGGGCTTGAATCTGGGTTTGGCACCATCCCTCAGCTCTTCAGCACAAGGCGAGCTCTCTACTGCTTGAGCCACAGCACCACTTCCGGTTTTCTGGTGGTTTATCGAATATAAGGCTCATGGATCCTGCCTGGGCTGGCTTTGAAACGTGATCCTCAGATCTCAGCCTCCTGAATGGCTAGGCACCCAGCCTCATGATCTTTCTTAACTCTTCCTCATAGCTAGTATTCTGCCACTTGAGCTATCCCTCCACTTAAAGCTTTTTACTGGTTAATTGTATTTAAGAGTTGAGGGCATTTCACTGTGTGGGCTGGCTTTGAACCTGATTATTAGATTCAGTGTGCTGGATTCAGGAGCTAGGATTATAGGTGTGAGTCATGGGTGCTAGGCTTGTTAAGTCTGTGCCCTGCTGACCTGCACCATGATCCTTCTTAGCACTTCAGGTACAACAGGTATGTACTGCCCCACTTAGCTTTTATTGGTTAAGATGGTAGGGTGAGGGGGTGTCTTGTTAACTACAACAAACCATGTTAAGTGAAGTAAGCCAGGCTCGTGGTGACAGATAGATGCATGTTTTCTCTTACATGTGGAGAAACTAGATGTATAATACAACAAAGCATGGTAACATTTACAAGGCTCAATGTGTTTACACACAAATAGACTGAGGGAGGATATACTTAGAGGAGGAATCTGAAGGCTTAACTTCTCTGAACAGTTAATGTACTGTTTATAGATTCCATGTTTTGTGGGATGGACAAAGGGAAGGCATAGTAATAGACAGAAGAAGATGAGAAATGCAGGCATTGTATTCAGTGTACATTATGTAAAAATTGAACTATGTAATTTGAGGGTAGAGACTAGAGGAGGAAAATGGGGGAAAACAAAGGAAGGGTGACATTGACCAAGAAGCATTACACTCATACCCTGACATATGGTATTGTAACCCTTTTGTACAACTACTTAGTAGTCATAATAATAAAAGAAAAAAAAGATGGGGAGGGGAGTCTTATGACTTCTTTGTCTGGACTGCCCTCAACCCAGAATCTTTTTGGTTTCTTCTTTCCAAGTACCTAGAATTACAGGTGTGAGCCACTCTACCTGGCTAGCTTTTGGTTTTCTAATTTTCCTCCCCCCCCCTGTTTTTCTGTTAGATGTCCAGAAAGAAAAGTAATTCAGAATTTGTTATTTTTTAACTGTATAGTTCAGGATGCAGCCTCAGTTCTCCTAATGAGTTCAGCTTTATAGTTAGGTTTGAAATGGTAGATTCTATAGTTCTAAACATTTTGTTTTGTTTTGTTTTGTTTTTTGGGTCCGGTTGAGGGGTCTGAACTCTGGGCCTGGGCGCTGCCCCTCAGCTCTTCAGCTCAAGACTAGCGCTCTACCACTTGAGCCACAGCGCCATTTCTGGTTTTTTTTTTTGCTTATGAGTGCTGAGGAATCGAACCCAGGGCCTCAAGCATGCAAGCCAAGCGCTTTACCACTGAGCCACCTTCCCAGCCCAGTTCTAAACATTTTCAACTATCCCTAATTACTTTAGTGAGTTTTTCAGCAGATCGTTGGTTCATTACTGAGACAGGAAATCTGCTTTTCCTGGTGCATATTCACGTTAGTAAGTAGAGAAAGCTTGTTGATTTATTTGGGCACAAGTAAGGCTTCTAAACACTAGACTTAATACCCAAAAGCTGCCTCTTAAACAATGATCATCCAGTAATTTGTAGAAGTGTGTTTGGTGACATCTGAATAGAGTTGAAGACTAACCACACCAACAGTTTAAAGTCAACAGATGCTCTTTGACTTAGAGCATGCTTGTATTTTTCATTTTTTTTTGTCTTTTTTTTTGGTCTGTCATGAGGCTTGGGCACTGTCCCTGAGTCTTCATCTCAAGGCTAGCACTTTACCACTTGAGCCACAGCGCCACTCCTGGTTTTCTGGTGGTTAATTGGAGATAAAAGTCTCAGCTTTTACTTCTGCTCTGCTAGGCTGATTTTGAACTATGGTCTTTAGATCTCAGCCTCCTGAGTAGCTAGGATTACAGGCATGAACCACTGGCACCTGTTTTTTTTTTTTTTTGTCCTTTTAAATCTACTTAACTGCTAAAATACAAATTACTAAAATACAAAACATATGTCATACACAGGGTTATATATATATATATATATATATATATATATACATGCAAACAAATTGACTAAAGGACATTATACTTAGGGGAGGGATCCAGTGGTATAACTTGTATGAACAACTTAGTGAACTGTTTAACAAAATGAATACCAACCAGGAAGCTGAAAGATGTTCTTGGGGGTGGGGGACACATGAATAGAGGGAGGAAGGTTGATTAAGTTCACTATGCATTATGTAAAAACTGAACTATGTAACTTGAAGGTAGGGGTGAAATGGGGGGAAGGTAGGGGACAATGATGAAAGCGTATTGATGCATTGTACTTGTAACTTGACTTCTGCAATTGAAACCTCTTTGTGCAGCTAATGATAAAAATAAATATTAAAAAATGGGCTTACCATGTATGCAGTTGGTAATTTTTTTAGTTTTAAAATGATTTATTGTCATAAGTTTGTATATTGAAATAAAATACAAATATTCCATAATGCAACTCAGGATTACAAAGCATTCTGTCAAAAATACATGAAACATTTATAAAAATGTAAAACAATGTAATTCTTCTGTTTTGATTAAAATGTTTTACTTGCCGGGTGCTGGGGGCTCATGCCTGTAATCCTAGCACTCAGGAGGCTGAGATCTGAGGATCACAGTTTGAAGCCAGCCTGGCAGAAAAGTCCCTGTAAGACTTCTACCTCCAGTGAATTAATGTGTCTCCAATTAACCACTCAAAAGCTGGAAGTGGTGCTGTGGCTCAACTAGTAGAGGGTGAGTCTTAAGCACAAAGGCTCAAGGACAGTGCCCAGTCCCTGAGTTCAAGCCCTACAACTGATGACTCTACAACTGATGACATTTATCCTGAAGAACAGAAAGTAAGCTTGAGTTCATGTAGCTCATTAGTTACTCAGCAGGCTGAGTGAGATCCATAGGATTTTGGTTGAAAGTCAGTTCAGAAAAGAACCAGAAAAACTAACAAAAAGCTGGTCTGGAGAGATGGCTCAAGTGGTAGAGTACCTGCTGAGAAAACTAGTTGAACACTTGGTTGAGTTCAGGTCCAGTATGGTGACAGAACAAAATAGAATGGAAGAAAAGGATATTTTCTTGGAGTATATGGCAGAGCTGTAGGGGATGTGTAAAAATACCTTTTTTCTTTTTCTTTTTTAGTTAGCATACTTCAATAATGTGAGAGGTTTTTCACTGAATATAAGGTTTTTCATTGTGATAATAATATACTTGCATACAGAAATTGGCAGTCTTGAATTGTGTAATGTTATTTTAAAATACAGCTGATTCTGCTGGTAGAGTGGCTTTATTGTTACTGTTACCTATTATTTTAGAAAAGAAAAAGGAAATGTGTACCACTCTTAGTCTTCGTCTTAGGCCTGTTCCTATTAAAATACAACTCGTATACTTTATGGAATTAGCATTTAATTTAAAAGGTTTGACATCTTTTGAAATAATGTTTATTAGTATTATCTTACCCTAGGTCTTCATAAGGATAATGGCTTA
The DNA here is from genome assembly GCF_000151885.1 of Dipodomys ordii. Taxonomy (NCBI): domain Eukaryota; kingdom Metazoa; phylum Chordata; class Mammalia; order Rodentia; family Heteromyidae; genus Dipodomys; species Dipodomys ordii. The sequence goes on from NW_012267367.1 coordinate 5,592,291, forward strand.
CTCTTCTTTCTCATGTCTAAGAGCTACTTCTTGGGTCCCCTTACTGAGAATTGCCTCCCTGTCTTTCATAGTATTCCTTTCTCTTCATGCTTTCCAGTCTGTAACCACATCACTTTTTTTAAATTGTCATTTTGTATAGCAGCTCTTAAAGTATGAGTATCATACACATTCTTTTAGTGTCTCCAAGGTCAAAACTATTTTCATAATAATGCATACATATTATTTGCCAGCTTTACTAGCCTTTGTAGAGGTTTCCAGATGCTCAGTGATGTGTGGTACGATAAAAGATTGAATGCAAAAGCAGATCTGATAACCCATCTGTATTCCATTAAGTCAAATATTAAAAAGATTTATGAGAATGTGAAACAATGTAATTCTTCTGTTTTGATTAAAATGTTTCTTAAAAATGTAAATTTCTAAAAAGTGTGAAACTCATTTTGAGGCCCTGATTAAATATTTTTGTTTTGGAAAATAGCTATTTTTCAAAAAGAAAATGTAGTTTATGTTAGCATGTAATGTTTTATTTTTAAGAGAAATAAAAAATTTAATTCTTTAGTTATTATTATTATTATAATTATTTTGAGTCCTGAGGCTTCAGTTCAGGATTAGGGTGCTTGCTGTCCCTGAACTTTTGTATTCAAGGCTAGTGCTCTACCACTTGAGTTACTGCTCCACTTCTAGCTTTTTGGTAGTTAGTTGTTAATAAGGGTCTTAGGGATTTTACTGCTTGAGCTGGCTTTGAACCGCATCTCAGCCTCTTAAGTAGTATACAGGCATGAGCTGTTGGCATCCAGCAAAAATTTATTTATTTAGTTTTTGCTGGTCCTGGAGTTTGAACTCAGGCCTGGGCACTGTCCTTGAGCCTCTCTGTGCTCAAGGCTAGTGCTCTACCACTTGAGCCACAGTGCCACTTCTGGCTTTTTCTGTTTATGTGATACTGAGGAATTGAACCCGGGCCTTCATGCATGCTAGGCAAACACTCTACCACTAAGCCACATTCCCAGTCCCCCCATTTTTTAATTTTTATTTATTTATTTATTTATTTATTTTTGTCGGTCGTGGGGCTTGAACTCTGGGCCTGGGCGCTGTCCTTCAGCTCTTCATCTCAAGGCGAGGCTCTACCACTTGAGCTACAGCGCCACTTCCGGTTTTCTGGTGGTTTATTGGAGATAGGAGTCTCATGGTCTCTCCTGCCCGGGCTGGCTTTGAACCGTGATCCTCAGATCTCAGCCTCCTGAGTAGCTAGGATTACAGGCGTGAGCCACCAGTGCCCGGCCATTTTTTTATTTTTGTCTCTGGGCCTGGGCACTATCCCTTAGATCTTCAGCTTAAGGCTAGTGCTCTACCACTTGAGTCACAGTGCTACTTCCTGCCTTTTCTGTTTATGTGGTGCTGAGGAATCGAACCCAGGGCCTCATGCATGCGAGGCAAGCACTCTACCACTGAGCCACCTTCCCAGCCCCCAAATTTTAATTTTTGATAAGTAGTTTTCAATATAATATAGTTCCTTGGGACTTTCAACGGTTTTAAAGATTTTTTTAATTTTAATTTTTATTATTATAAAGATGTTCAGAGAGGTTAACAGCTATATAGGTCAGATGAGTACACTTCATTTTGGACAATGTCACCCCGTCTTTCACTCTCCCTGCTTTTGCTTCGTGAAGGAGAGGGCCCTGTGGTACAGTGTGGGATATATTTGGCCCTTTCTTCCACTTACTGTTACATAGCTCCTTAGAATTTTTTTTTTTTTTTTTGTCGGTCGTGGGGCTTGAACTCTGGGCCTGGGCGCTGTCCCTCAGCTCTTCAGCTCAAGGCGAGCACTCTACCACTTGAGCTACAGCGCCACTTCCGGTTTTCTGGTGGTTTATTGGAGATAGGAGTCTCACAGTCTCTCCTGCCCGGGCTGGCTTTGAACCGTGATCCTCAGATCTCAGCCTCCTGAGTAGCTAGGATTACAGGCGTGAGCCACCAGCGCCCGGCTTCCTTAGAATTTTTTGATCGATAGGAATGGCTCTTCATAATAAACCATTTTGATCAAGTCAACAGTTTATGTTAATGAGATAACTTAGAATGTGGTTGGTCACTAGAAAGACCAAATGATTAGTGAATTTTTGTTGCTTCATGAATTCTGTGATGGAGGTGGGTAGACAAGAGAATAATCTATTAAAAGTCTATGAAAACTTGAACAACTTTGTTAGCTTTGTTTAGTGCTGGAATTTTGAATGTTTAGGGGTGTCAGACAGATTTTGACTTCTTCCCTTTTAGGAAGGGTTGGAGATTTTAGTCATCTTTATTAACTCTTCAAATTTTAGTTGTACTATCTTGCATGATGAATTTATGTGGATATTTTAAATGGCATTTATATTTTACTCTGTATTGAGAATATTTGTGTCTTAGAAATTAGATCCTTTGTTGGTTATAGACTTTGAGGCAAAGCTAGCTTTTTATATTTCTTTAAGGCCAGATACTTAAAGCAATACTATTGTATATTTTGTTTATACAAGGTAATTAGCTTTGCTTTTTCACATAATCTGTTCTAAATAATAAATAACAGTTCCTTTTAGGGAAATTTCAGTAGAAGAGATAACTGTTTACTATATTGAAGGTTGGAATTTCTTGCTCAACTTGAGAGAATGCAAATCTCAGAATCTGTGAGATGGTTGTAGAGACTGACCTATACAGACAACATAATATATGAGGAAATTAAATAGTTTAATCAGTTAGACTGTGAATGTGACATTTTCAGGAAGTGCTGGAAAATTTGGTAGTTTAGGTTTCTGCTGGCTAGTTTACTTGTATACCTTGAGGCATGATTTATACAAGAATCCTCACTTCCCCACTAATTTAAACAATTAAGAAAACCTAGTCAGTACTAGTTTATGTGTCTTGGGGTGAAGTCATAATACTTAAGTCTTATTTGCTCCAGAAATATTAATTGCTTCTACTAAGAATTTCTAGTGTTCCTTTAACTCTCAGTTCTATACTAGAGAAATTCTTCCAAGTAGGGATGAGTTCCCTTATCAGGGGTGATGTTTTTGCTTTTACAAATGTTGACTTTTGAGTCTGTGTTACTCACTATCCACACTTTTTAGCAGCACTGGAAGTCTTTTTTTTTTTTAGGTTCAGTTGTGGGGCCTGAAATCTGGGTCTGGGCACTGTCCCTCAGCTCTTCAGCTCAAGGCTAGTGCTCTACCACTTGAGCCACAGCGTCACTTCCGGCTTTTTTCTTTTTGCTTATGTGGTACTGAGGAATTGAACCCAGGGCCTCAGGCATGCAAGGCAAGCGCTCTACCACTGAGCCACCTTCCC
>NW_012267367.1:5595649-5629623 GCF_000151885.1 Dipodomys ordii
GCATGCAAGGCAAGCGCTCTACCACTGAGCCACCTTCCCAACCCCATGGAAGTCTTAAAACAGGAAAGAAATTTGGAGGTTTGGTCAGTAGCATGCATTGCAATAGGCTGTGGAGTTACAAAAAAAGAAAGCAAAACAACAAAGGAAGGCTGAGCCATAAGATTTCATTAAAAGTTAGAATGAAGTAGAATCATCTTGAGAACCTAAAAACATAAAGGAACCCCCAAGCCCAACACCCAAACCAGACCATTTAGCTCTAAATTCAGGGTATGGGCTCATTCACCAGTGCATCTCTCTTAAAGCTCTTAGGATGACTGTAACATGTATCTAGTGTCAAGACTCTTCTATTATCTGAAAAAACTCCTCTGGTTATTTTGTACCAGTAGGGCTCTTGAGTGTGTGGGGTCATTTGTGACACCTATAAACAAGAGATTTCATTAGGAGTTAAGTATGCTTCTGTTTTTGGAGAACTATCACATTTTTAAGATCAGGGAGCATGACATCAGTAAACAGGATTAATTAAATATGTATTAACACTCTTTTGGACAGAATGTGTGGTTGGTTGAAGAGGGAGAAGAGACTGGTGAGCAAGACTGAAAAACAGTACTTTTGTTAGGGACTATTACTACCATCTTGTGACTTAAGAGACTGGTTTTGCAGAAGACTAAAGGATGTGTTGCATTCTTGGAACTCCTGGCCGGTAGTTGATTTTCAAGGACCAGGAAACAGCAGTTTGGCCCTTAGCACTGTTCCCTGACAGTCACTTGCTATTGGGCTTTTTTTTTTTTTGGGGTCCAGTCGTGGGGCCTGAACTCTGGGCCTGGGCACTGTCCCTCAGCTCTTCAGCTCAAGGCTAGCGCTCTACCACTTGAGCCACAGCACCACTCCTGGCTTTTTTCTTTTTGCTTATGTGGTGCTGAGGAATCGAACCCAGGGCCTCAGGCATGCAATGCAAGTGCTCTACCACTGAGCCACCTTCCCAGCCCCTGCTATTGGGCTTTGTAGCCCTACCACTAAGCTTTTCCTACTCCTTGTATGAAGACTTTGTTCTGCAACCCTACATATAAGGGCTTCAGCTAGAGCTGTTGACACTGCATCCGGTATATTCAACCTTGCAATAAATATGTTTGGAGCACCTAAAGTTACTCAGTCATTGTGAAGTAACTAAACGTCCCCATTTAGAAGTCAAGTCTCAGCTCCTTTGTAGCACTCTTCTACGAAGCGTGGTAAGAAATTTATTAAATGAGTTACTCATCTCAGATATGATACCACAATGCTTATTCTTTTCTCATATGAGTGAAAATGTTTATCATTCATTCCTTGGGCATACTATTTTATATGCCTAAGTGCTGGAGATGTGGTATTGAGTGTTAGTGAACATCCCTCCCTCCCTTCTTTCCTCCCTCCCTCCCTCCCTCCCTTCTCTTCTTCCTTCCTTCCTTCCTTCCTTCCTTCCTCCCTCCCTCCCTCCCTCCTTCCCTTCCTTCCTCTCTCTCTTTCTTTCTTTCTTCCCTCCCTCCCTCCTCTCTCTTTCTCTCTCCCTCTCCCCCCTCTCTCTCCCCTCCTCTCCCCTCCCCTCCCCTTGCTCCACTTCTGGTGGTTAATTGAAGATTAAGAGAGTCTCATGGACTTTACTACCTGAACTGTCTTTGAACCATGATACTCAGATCTCAGCCTCCTAAGAGGCCAGAATTGCCACCAAGATCCACCGTAATGCATCTTCATCTTTTTTTTTTTTTTTTTAAACTGCACTTGGGCTTTGAACTCAGGGCCTGGGTACTGACCCTCAGCTTCCACTTCCAGCTTTTTGGAGGCTAATTGGAGATAAGAGTCTCAGGGACTTTGTTTCCCTGGGCTAGGTTTGAACTGTAATCTTCAAATCTCAGCCTCCTCAGTAGCTAGGATTATAGATGTGAGCCATTGGTACCTGGCAATCATCTCTTTTGAAACAATAAGCAGAACATGTATTATGTATCACAGATAGTAGTAATTTATTAAAATTTTTAAGTATATATAGCACAGTATTGTAGAACTATAAAAATATTAGTTCTGGTTTCAATTTTTTGTTTCTTTTTTACAATTTTTAAAAATTTTTTTTTTTTTGGGTCCGGTCGTGGGGCCTGAACTCTGGGCCTGGGTGCTGTCCTTCCACTCTTCAGCTCAAGGCTAGCGCTCTACCACTTGAGTCACAGCACCACTTCTGGCTTTTTTCTTTTTGCTTATGTGGTGCTGAGGAATCGAACCCAGGGCCTTGAGCATGCAAGGCAAGCGCTCTACCACTGAGCCACCTTCCCAGCCCAATTTTTAAAATTTTATTAGTGCTACAAAGGAGTATTTTATTTCATGGGTGACATTTCTACACATGTGTACAGCATGAGGACTTTTTTTTTTGCTTTTGAAAGATGCTTAATATGAAGTTTGTAAAGCATTTCCACTACACAGTTTTTCTGAATTAAATTTTTTAGAGTTTAATATTATTAAGGTTTGGATATGAAGTGTTCCCCAAAGGCTTGTGTTGTTAAAAGCTATGATGCAAGCCAATGGTGCATCTAGGCAATGATTGGATCATTAGGGCTCTGACATTATCAAGTGTATTTATTGCGCGATGGATTCATAATTTGATGGTGTTATTGGGAAGTGGTAGAAACTTTTGGAAGTGTGGCCTTGTTGGAGGAAGTAGGTAATTTGGGGGTATGTTCTGATCCCTGGAACCTCTGTCTCCCTCTGTGTCTCTGCTCTACTACACCTTCTATCATGATGCTCTGCGTCATCATAGCCCAGAAACAATGGAGCCAATCATGAAATTATAACCCAAAGTTAATCTTCTTCCTTTTTTCAAGTATTCTGTCACAACAATACAAAATGAAAAATATGTAGGAAATTAGGAAGACCATAAAATGTCAAAATAAATAATCACCTTAGTTTTGATAAGAGTTTTTAAATGAGTGCCTTATTTAATCAGATTATTAAAATGTCAAGATCATAAATGTTAGAGTTGGAAATTATCTTAATAGATTTTTTTCATGAGTTTCATTTTGTATGGTTTTGAATTCTAGAGAGAATTTATCTTTTAGTTTGAAGTTTCTTTTTTTTTTTTTTTTTGTTGGTCATGGGCTCTGAACTCTGGGTTTGGGTGCTATCCCTCTGCTCTTCAGCTCAAGGCTAGAACTCTACCAGTTGAGCCACAGCGCCACTTTTGGCTTTTTCTGCTTATGTGGTGCTGAGGAATCAAACCCAGGGCCTTATGCATGCAAGGCAAGCACTCTACCACTGAGCCACCTTCCCAGCCCCAAGTTTGAAGTTTCTTTATTCAGATTAACACTGATGGTCCCCAGATTTGTCTTTCAAAGTAAGACTAATTCCTTTCACTGTTTGGAAGATGATCTTTGTGTGTGTGTCTTTCCTTGAGAGAGATTTGAATTAATTGATCTTAAAATAGTGCTCATCTACAGATTTTAAACTTACTCACTAAAAATTGTCCTTTTCTTTGTATGTATATTCTAATACAGGTTGTTTTTATTAGGCAGATAATCAAACCACTATGCTTCCTTATCTCCATTGGGTACTACTTCTGGTAAATTTTCTGTCATAGAATATCAAATAGAACAGTTCAGTATTACTGAGAAAATATACTCATTTTTCATTTTGAACTTCAACTTGTTTAAAAATATATTAATTTAAAAATTTCAATTTTTTGAATAAAAGTATTTTTGACCTGGTTTGTTAACTCTGCCAAATTTTAGTCATAAGTATTTTTTGCATATGTAGGAATGAGCCTTCTGTGAATCAGTTCTTCATTTTGTCTACTTGTCTTTTAGCATCTTTTGTTTACTTTTATTTTAATAGTGGTTACTGATCTCATTAGTAGGGTTAAGTATCCAGGAACTGTACGTGAGCCTTATTTCTGTGAGGTTAAAGGAATAATGTGTAGACATTTGCTTAGTTCTGTTATGTAGTTTTGTATACACCAATGTGTATCTTTTTGAAACAAGGGAAATATAAACTAGGGAGGTTTTAAGCTCCTTTTTGTGTTTATTTTAGGTAGTATTGAAGATAATCAAACATTATCAAGAAGAAGGACAAGGAACCGAGGTTGTTCAAGGAGTGCTTTTGGGCCTTGTTGTAGAAGACAGGCTTGAAATTACCAACTGCTTTCCATTCCCCCAGCACACAGAGGATGATGCTGACTTTGATGAAGGTAAGGGTATTGACCTCCAGTGTGTCTTTATGGTACATATAGGACATATTTCTCAATGTAACTTTTTTTTTTTTGGGTTGGTCATGGGGCCTGATCTCTGGGCCTGTGCACTGTCCCTCAGCTCTTCAGCTCAAGGCTAGTGCTCTGCCACTTGAGCCATACTGCCACTTCTGACTTTTCCTTCTTATGTGGTGCGGAATTGCACCCAGGGCCTCGTGCCTGCAAAGCAAGCACTCTACCACTAAGTTACCCTCCCAAACCCCTGAATGTAACTTTCTTTTTGTCTTTTTTTTTTTGGTCGGTCATGGGGCTTTAGCTCCGCCTGGGTGCTGTCCCTCAGCTCTTCAGCTCAAGGTGAGCGCTCTACCGCTAGAGCCACAGCGCTACTTCTATTTTTTAGTGGTTTATTGAAGATAAGAGTCTCATGGACTTTCCTGCCTGGGCTGGCTTTGAACTTCGATCCTCATATTTCAGCCTCCTGAGTAGCTAGGATTATAGGCATGAGCCACCAACGCCTGGCCCCTCAATGTAACTTGAAAAAAAAATTGATACTGATTTTGGGGCTTGAGTTCAGAGCCTGGGTGCTACCTTTAAGCTTTTATGCTAAAGGATAGCATTCTACCATTTGAGCCACAGTTCCATTTCTGGCTTTTTGGTTGTTAATTGGGGGGTAAGAGTTTCATGGGCTTTTCTGCCTAGGATAGCTTCAAACCTTAATCCTCAGATCTCAGCCTCCTCAGTAGCAAAGATGATAACCATGATCTACCACCCTTGCCTTTCAAGGTAACTTTTGATGATTATTGGGAGACTGTTGTCACATTATTACCGTGCCAGTGGAGTTTGTCACATTAATCTGAATCATTTTAATTTCATAGTGCCTCCATAAATTTTGGAAAATGAAGATATATCTAATAAAATTGATTACCTTAAGCCTTTTCTTATTTGGAGATGTGATTGCGCTTTGTAGTATGGTAATCTCCCTCTCATCTTCAAAGATAAACTCCCTTCCCAGTGAACAGTCCACAAATGGTACTATACCTTCTGCGTATTTGTTTATATGTTTACACAGACATATAAACGTTTACATATATGCCTATGATAAAGTATAATTTATAAGCTAGGTACAGTGAAAGATAATAAAACAATAAAATAAAGTTACATAATTTTTTTATAGTGCAGGAGATTGACTCAAGGGACTTAATGCATGCTACGCAAGTGTTCTGCCACTGAGCTAAACACCTATCCTTATAAGAATGTATTGTAATACATTTTTTAAACTTAAAAACTACTTGTTTCTGGAAGTTTCTATGTATTTCTTTCATTCCATGGTTGTTGACCCAAGGTGACCAAAGCCATGGGAACAGAAACGATGGTGGAGAAACTTCGGTGATTTTGATAGGAGCTGGGCTGTTGTTGATGTCCTCATTATGAAAAATTTGTCAGATAGTTCACATTATAAAGGAAATGGTTTGTCATTGTGTCTAGCAATCATTCTTTTCTGTACTATTTTTGATTCTGTTTCTAGTAAGAGATAGGTTTAGCTGTCTGCTTCAGTATTATATATGTAATTGCCTTGTGAACCAAGTCCTGTCACAGCTAAAAACTCAAAGAAAAGGCCAAAGTCAACATCATTTAAGATTTTCTTTGAATCTAGTTGAACATAGTAGTGTACTTTATTGACCTCTCAGGACTCATTTTCTGTGTAACTATTTAATTTTTTTTTCTAATGACGAAATTAACCAGTTTTTAGTTTGTACCTCAAGAGTGTTAATCATATGTTATGTTGTACTACAGATGTCTAGGACTTTTTTGTCTCTCATTATCCATTGATAGCTTCCCCTTTCCATTTCTGGCAACCACATTTTGGTTTTCTAACTTTGCCTTATATAAGGGGAGTCATTTAGTTTGTGTCTTTTTGTAACTGTCTTATTTCATTTAACAGGATGACCTCCTTGTTCATAGTGCTAGAGCATATGACAGGATTTGTACATTAGTTATATAGAGGGGAGTTTTATTGTCACATTTCCACATGTTTACAATGTATCCTAGTCAATCTCACTCCTTTTATCTCTCTCTCCACTTCCCAACTAATTTTAACTTTTCTTGTTCTACTTTCATAGTCACATATATTCTTTGAGCATATTCATCTTCTTTTCAAATTGTATCTTAAAATTATTTACCTCGGGGCTGGGAATGTGATTTAGTGGTAGAGTGCTTGCCAAGCATACATGAAGCCCTGGGTTTGAGTCCTCAGTACCATATAAACAGAAAAGGCTAGAAGTGGTGCTATGGCTCAAGTGGTAGAGTGTTAATAACCTTGAGCAAAAGAAGCTCAGGGACAGTGCCCAGGCCCTGAGTTCAAGCTCCAGGACTGGCCAAAAAATTTTTTTTTTTAACCCTCTGCTTTTCTTTGTCCCTCCTATTTCTTTCTTCCTTTTTTTAATGTCTAAATTATTTATTGTATTATATATAACTTTTTTTTTTGTCAGTCATGGGGCCTGAACTCTGGCCCTGGGTTCTGTCCCTCAGCTCTTCAGCTCAAGGCTTAAGCTCAAGGCTTGAGCCACAGTGCCACAGCTTTTTTCTGCTTATGTGGTGCTGAGGAATCAAACCCAGAACCTCATGCATGCAAGGCATGCATTTTACCACTGAGCCACTTTCCCCACTCCATAACATTTTCTTTATGGTTTCATGTGTTGTGAGTGTTTAGGTTCCTTTCACTCCTTGGCTATAATGGTAATAATATTACAATAAATATGAGTGTCTGAGATCTTTGAGATACTATTTTAGTTCCTTTCAATGCAGAATTAGAAGAATTGCTGAATCATGTGGTAAATCCTATTTTTATTTATTTACTTGCTTGTGTATTGATTTTTGCAGTGTTATCAAGTGAGTGAGACTGGGGCATTTACATGCTAGGCCAGTGCACTACAACTGAGATAACTAACAAATCCACAAACCCGTCATTCTAAAAAGATCTTCTTCAAGTTTTCCATAGAAGCTGCTCTGTTATATATTCCTGCCAGTCATGCAGAATTGCAGTTCTCAGCATACTTGCTAGTACTTTCTACTTACACTTATTGCAGTTTAACCTTTTTCAAGGGTTTGAGGTAATTACCAACTAATGTACTTAAAGACACTCATTAAAAAAACTGTTTTAACAACCCAGAGATAAGGAGACACTTCAATTTAGCAGTACTATCTAAAAACCAGTCTGGGTGGTATAATATGTACGCTGCCATCCGTTGTTACTCTATACAGTTGAAGGATTGTTCAGTCTCATTTTCCACTGATTTTTTTTTGTGGTTTTCTTTTTTTTTTAATTTAATTTAATTTTATTTGTGAACATACTGTACAGAGGAGTTACAATTACATGGGCAGGATAATGCGTACATTTCTTACCAAGCATTGCAGCCTCCTCCTTTGTTTACCCTTCACCTCCCTTCCCAGCCTCCCCCCTCCACTGATATTTAAATGATGTGTCCAAAACCATTTAACTACAAGTTGATGGAATAGTGATTGAAGCCAGTTTCTGCTTAGTCCAAATCCTGAATTTTTCACTATGCCGTAGTCTCAAAATTTGAATGGTGCTTCATGTAAAGTCAAGAGTGTATATTTCTGGTACAGATGATTTTAGTAAGTGTTTTAACTTTGGTTAACAAAATTATGGTCTTTTATAATTTAAGTTTTATTTCAGCAAAGCCCATGCATTTATGGTTTTCTGTAGTTACAGTTCTGCTGCAGTGGCAGGTGGGCACAGTTGAGTAATTATGTCAGTGATCATATAGGCACCAGGCCTGAAATATGTAACTCCTGTCTCTATCAGAAATTTTTACCACTTGTGATTGATAAATAACTTTTCGTTTTTTATCCCTTTTTTGTAAGGTTAAAAAAAAAGGCAAGGCTATCTCTTTCCCTTAAAAATAGGTGATTCTTTGTTTATTGTAACATGATGCTGTTCTGTCTCTGTCTCTGTCTCTCTCTGTGTCTCTCTCTCTGTCTCTCTCTTTCTCTCTCTTTGGCCAGTCTTGGGGCTTGAACTCTCAGGATCTGGATGCTGTTCCTGAGCTTCTTTTTGCTCCAGGCTAGTGCTCTGCCATATGAGCCACAGCTCCACTTCAGCTTTTTCTGTCTATGTGGTACTGAGGAATTGAACTCAGGACTTCATGTATGATAGGCAAGCACTTTACCACTAAGCCACATTTCTAACCCCTTGCTGCTATTCTTAATGTTAGTCCAGAATATATTGCAAGCATTGAAATGAAAATACTGATACTGTGTGGTGTTTCACTGGAAAACATAAGAAGTATCCCAATTTTAAAGCATGTATTGAATAGTTGGTGCTTAGAGGAATGGAAAGGCACTAAATTCATAGCAATTGTAACTAGACATTATGGGAAGGTTTGGGACCCAGAGAATTAGATGGGAATTTCAGCTCCTCTTAAAGAAGCTGTCAAGATTATTCTGACTCCATGATATCTTTTATTTAGCGTGTATTAATTGCTCACTTGAGTATTGTTCACATAGTAAAAAAGATGATTTCCTAATGAGGTAAACTAGATAGTAGTGCCTTTGATTAGATTATTCAAGACCTAGAAAATGAGACATGAAATGTCTTTTGTTTGTTTCTATTAATGCATTTTTTAACAACATGGGATAACTTTCCTTTGAGTACTGTAAATCATGATAAACTTACTTTATAGAATTTCTAGTTGAATGTGAGATAACTTACATTAGAGAACATATGCTTTCTAAAATATGAATAGAAAACTCAGTACTAAAATTCCCATTAGGGGGCACTATTATCAAGCTTAGGAGAACTGGAGACTAATTTGTTTTCTTAGACATGCAAACCGAGGCTTGCTAAAAGGGAAAAAATAATTTCATCTGATAAGTCAGATATGTTTTATACAACCGAATTTCTTAAATATGTTATAAAATACGCTGCAATAGATTCAGTAACTCAGTCTTCTTTTTCACTGACTAAACCAATGTAATGTTGTAGGTGATATAAGAAACTTACTTCTTTCTATATCAGAGCCAAACTCTTAGATTTGGAGTGAACAAAATTTTTTATTTTGTCTACTTTTTGTTAGTCACAAAGAGTGATTCTTTGCCTTTCAAATAGTTCTCTTTCAAAATGAAGCATGAAAACTAATATACTGAAATGTAGCTAGGGAATGAAATGATGCTTAACTTGCTCAGGCAGTATTTATGTGTTCAGTGTAGGCAGTGGCTAAAGTAATAACACATACGTACACTAACGTAATACATACACGAGATTTCAATTTTTAGGGCTCATTTTCAGAAGAAAATTCTTTGTGAAGTTGGGTGTTAAACCAAAAATACTAGCATAATGTGTTTTACAAAACGATTTCATTATCATTAAGCTTTGAAAAGAAATCAGTATTGTACAACTGTAAAAAGTTACAAAGACTGAAATATGAATTGGCAAAAAAATGTAATTAAAATAGGATGTATTAGAGTAACTTTGCACAGCATAGGTGCTGTTTATATATCACTGGGTTTGAAGAGGGAAGTTGTTATTTGCTGTGCTGTCTGCATACGTAAGCCATATTTTATGGAGAAAAATCTACATAATTACTTTTTACCTCAAGTTTCTCTTTCCTTCTGTTTTCTTCTTCTTTTGCTTAACATCCACAGCAGAGCAAAACTACTTGAAACCTGGCTGGTATTACTATTTCAGCTTTGAATTGCTTTTGAATTCAGGGAAGAGTCAGGCAGGACAGAGAAAGTCTTTCATAAGTTTTAGACTGATGGAGACATTTTGTGGGAAGACATGATGTTTTCTTATTCTTTCGTCTCATTGCCTACTTATAGGAATAGCCAATGATCATTGTGATCTTTAACAGATTTAATTGAAAAATAAAGCCTATTTATTTTGCTGGAGATTTTGAAAAAGATCGTTGTGATAAAAATATTAAATATAAAGACAATTTAGGGATATATATGCATTTGGAACTTACTGGAAATAAAAAGTCAGCTTTACTTAGTAACCTCATTAAGTAGAGGTGAGATAAAATGTTTCATGTATCTCAGGATAAACAAAGACTTGCCCACAGTAAACTTTTTTTTCAGCATTTATTCATTAAGTGGCTAGTGAAAAAGAAATCCTGGTTACTGCGTTGGAAGATTTTTAAGTGGGACAGACAAGGGTGTAAATTAAGAAGTCTGAGGCAGAACTTTGATGTAAGTTTGAAGTGAGTTTGAATAAAATGATATGAACAACCCAGGTATCAGTTGTTGTTTCCTTTTTGGAGTAATTTACAGGAGAAGGAAAGTTTGATTTTTGTAGACAGTTGAAATATTAAAGTTTGAAAGCTTCTGTAACTATTAATAAAGAAGTGTATGTCTTTTGAATTTATTCTCATTCATTTTTCTGGTCCCTCGTAAGTTCACAAACATCTGGAAATAAAGAATAGCTGATGTGTACACTTGTCCTCTTTATCAGAGAAAGTTACACTCTTTGACAGTACTTTAAATTCTGCTGCTACTTTAGTGTACAGCTAGAGAAGTAGTTTTTGGTATTTGTGCTCTTTGATAAATAATAACTCTTGACAATAATGTTAGTGTCATATTTATAGAAACTTGGAGCCAACAGAGCCATTAGCCATATTTAAATATTTGGTAAAATGTTTAATATATTTAAGATATTTAATAATACATCATTTTAGAGACATTGTGTAGGCTGAAAACTAGAGTTTTTATACTGATTTATGGTACAGTTCTTTTGAGTGCTGATATTTTTGTTGCTACTCATGGTAGTATTTTTTAAAATGTTAAATTGTTCATATATAGTGATTTTGTGTAAATTTCAGGGCAGAAATCTTATTGCTTTATCAAATTGTTCTTATCACTCATAAAGGTTATAGTTTTTGAGTTGAAAATTTTAACTTAAATACCTAAATTTACTGGTATATTCGTTTCTGCTTTATTAAGGAAATGAAAATACGATAAATAAAATTAGTCTCTTTCTCAGTATATTTAGTTCTTTTAGTCTATTTTAATGTTTTAAATACAAAAGGAGTACAGTTTCATTTTAAAAGTTTCAAAAATACTTTTGTATTTATTTCATATTTTAAGATTTAGTTTTTTTTTAAAATTAGAAACTTCTTTGCATGGAAGGATACATTATTGAAAATGTGGTCAAGGTAAAAGATTTTTCTGCTTAAAGAAATTAAAGCGCTTTACACAGTATTCTCCCTTGGTCCCCAAAGTGTAAGTGCTATGGTTTGGAAAAGAGCCAACTAAAACCTGTTCAAATTTTGTGCAGACTTAAAGTAATACTGTAAGATTTGAAAATTACAGGTGGATACAGTACTTAAATAGCATTTAAAATTCCTAAGTTTCCCAGGTCTAAAAATGTAATCCTTAAATTACTATTCCCAGTAGTTTAAATTTTAATTAAATAAAAACTGTTTTACTTTTGAGCCACAATAACTTTAGGTAAAGATATTTACATTTATTACTAAACTTCAAGGAACTAGCCATTAAAAATGAACTATTTAACACTAATTAAAATGTTGTAAAGTCACAATTACAGTAGGTAACCAAATATCCTTGTTATTTCTATTTTTCCAAAAAATATTCCTAATAAACAAGTTCAAGCTCACTTCCTATTTTGCCCATAACTGTTACCCAGTTTCCTTGCCTAGTTAAATATATTATCTAAATATATTGCCTAATGTATAAGTTTTATAGGTTAATTATAATTAGAGGTGATGCATTTTGGTGCTAGTGCTCTCATTTCCCAAAGTGCTATCTTAGTCATGCCAGTGAAGTGTTCTATTTGCTTTATTGTCACCTCTCTCTAGTTGAAATCTTCATAGCCCTAGAAAATCCCATCTGACAATATTCTTCAAGACACGTTAGGTTTCAGAGTGATGCTTATATACCTTTATCACTTTTATGAATATTATTTACTGCCTTAAAAAATCTTGGTTTGAAAACAAAATATAATGTCTTTTGACTTATGTAACTATCACAATAGTGTAAACTTATACTGCAATCCTGTACTACCTCTTTCCTTTATACTGTGCGTGTGCACCTTTTTTCTCTCCAATATCTTACTTGCAGACCTCTTCTAATATGTAATCAACCATCTTCTTTCCTGCTTGATTAGTGAGACGACTAGACTACAGTCATTTCATTGGTGGTCACAGAAATATATCTGTTTTCTTTCTGTTTTACAGAACTGAATAGGTAATGACTATAGAGAAATAGGTTTTGGTAGCACGCTACTAACCTACCAGCCAGCATCTGAAGCAGTGGAAATTTGGTGGGAGAGCTGTAGTCAGCATTCTCTGGTCTTGAAGCCTGAAGTCAGCTGCTTAGGAGAAGCAGCTAACCTCGAGAAGCAGCAGCTGCAGCAGCAGTAGTAGTAGCCCCACCTCTGCCAGTTGTCCCCAGTGTTTTTTAGCTTCCAGAATCATCTGCTCTCACTTTAATTATTGCTTTTTCTTCCTTTGTTCATTTGTTGTTCAGTCATCTAACCAGTATTTGAGTAGGACCTGTATCCAGGCACTTGCTCTGGCTGTCACTCACTTATATTTCTACTATAGATTTAGCTGCGATAAAGAGAGTATTTAACTTGAGTTAAGAGGAGACTTGAGAATATATTACATCAGTGATTCAGATAAATATAAAGTAAATATTTTGTTGCTATCCAGGTGAAGTTGCCCAGAATATAATTTTTGAATAATTGAGAGAATACTGTGAGATAGATACCTGAAGATTTTCAGTTTTGTAATTCAAAGTGATTTAGGTATGTTTGTTTTGTAATTTGTTCTTGAAAATTTATAAATTGGATGCTTTTTCATTTTTTATTAGAAATGTTATTTGAAATTTATGACTTAATTTGATAGTCCAAATGCTTTAAAAATCTTAAATAAAACCTTTTTATTATATATTGTTAGCCTATATTAGTTGTACAAAGAGGGAATTTTATTGTTACATTTCTATTCATCCATTCATATGATGTACCCCATTACATCCGTATAATGTACTTACTCCCACCATTCATCCCTCCCAATTCTTAAAACTTCAGAAGTTTCTGTACATGGCATTAAAAAATATTTAGATAATATAATATCTGTCTTCATTGACTCTATTGGCTCTCCCCACGTTCAGTCTCCCTTTTTCCATACTATTACTGTGGTAATTTCATATGCATATATTATAAATTATTGACCAGCTATAATTATACTATTACAATTTATTGACAGATCAACTTCATCTGTTGCTCTTTCTTTCCTGGTACCCCTTATGTTGCTTTATTCACAGCTGATTTAAAAAATTTTTAACTCCTCTTCCTTTGGAAGGAGCTCCCAGTATTTTAAATGCATTCAGTTTTAAAAATCAGTTTTAAAAAATTAGTAAGCCTTCTGGTATTGAGAATTATTTCCCCTTATAATTTCCTATTTTAGTTTGTCCTCTTTGTCCTATCATTACCCCAGCTCTACCATGATGACCTGGGTAAAGGAAAATGTCTTTATTCAGTACTAGAAGAGGATGAGGGGGTTGTAGGAAGACTAAATGATGGTTACTAGTAGTGTTAAAATGAAGAATGGGATGACACTACATGAACTGCTGTGATTGTTATAAGCCATATTGAGGTAGATTTATTTTTGCTTCTTTAGGGAATGTTTGGTATGACTAGTAGACTCGTGATGATCTAGATTTGTATTTCTTTCCATATTGTTTCTTTATACAGGAAGCTTGATGTAAAAAATACTACTAGCCAATTAGGAAAACTGTGTACATACATATACCATTATAATTCTTAGCTGCTGAGTAAATTCCTAAAATCATTCATATATTTTGAATGATTTCAAATTTCTGAAAGACCTAAAAGGAAAGAAAACTAGACTGAGGTCTGGCTCAAGTTCTAGATTTACCACTAGTTGGTTCTTCCAACCACAGTTTTCACATTTGCAACATAGATCATAATGGTAACCTCTGTAATTCTTTAACAGATTGCAAACTGAGGTCTAGAGAAACCCAAGGTTAAATTAGCAACACATCCAGAATTAGAAGCCTCAACATGCCCATTTAAAATGAAACCCACATAGCTGGGTGCCCGTGGTTCACACCTGTAATCCTAGCTACTCAGGAGACTGAGATCCGAGGATCGTGGTTTGAAGCCAGCCTGCACAGGAAAGTCCGAGAGACTCTTACCTCTAATAAACTACTTGATAAACCACTGTGGCTCCAGTGGTAGAGCAACTAGCCTTGAGTACAAAGTAGCTCAGGGATAGTGCCAAGACCCTGAATTCAAGTCCCAGGACTGGCCAAAAAAAAGCAAAAAAAACAAACTCCACAGTTTAGGAGAGTTGTCAGCGAGTGAGGCACTTTCCTGGAATTGTGACTTGTAGGTATGATATAGTTACTTCAAATATACCTCAATTTTGTCTAGATTTCAGAAATTTTCCTAGTTTGGTCCCCCTAGGCATTAAATAAAAATAGAGAGCAATAATAATGTTTAGAAGACAAAAATGAATACATATATTCCACCACCACTCATATGTATATGTAAATTTTAGGAAATCAGTACTAGACTTTTTTTTGATAAAATACATAGTACATATAAAGTGTCCAGGCACTCAAACCACTCAGCAGTTTAAAATGAGCATAGCATCTAGTATTTGTACGTAGAATTGAGAAAAGAACTGAAATGTTGGCTGAACTGGGTAGGAAAAGGATGAAAATACATGTTCTTATGAAATGCCATTGAATATAATTGCAAATAGTTTGAATGGGTGGCTTAATTTGACTTAGGAAATCAGTATCTGACTGAAGCCACATGATGACTTTCTAGAATACATTGCTTTGCAGATGACTTAAACAGACATTACTGATAAAACTTGTCACGTGAGTTTTCTTCTTTACTGAGCACACAGTATGCTTAAGTGGTATGTTGTGCAATGCTTCCAATCTGCTGTTTCTGCCATCTGGGCAAACAGAATGAGAATGAAGAGAGCATGGAGAGGGAGAGATCAGTTAGCTGTAAGGAAGCTGTGTGAACACTGGGTGCCACTCATGGAACACTGAGCAGGAGTGGCTTTCCTTTGTAACCACTGTAACTAGCTGTCTGTAAAATGGAGGCTTGCAATACAAAAAAACTCAGAATGTACCTTTGACAGCCTGGTACCTGTAGTTGAGACAGTAAAGCTAGCAACAAACCCTTGATTCCCTTTTCATAGTCCTTTTATTTTCTGGTAACAATCTTTTCGTTGCTCCAGTGTTTGACACAAATGTTGAAGTAGATTTAATAATTGCCCCATGTTCACTTTGTTTGAATGAAATCTTTTTGAAAACGAATTATGCTATAAAGTAAGCTTCTTGAGAAACATTTAAATACTTTTTAAAAAGGCAGCAGATTTACAGATGGGAAATTGCTTCAAAAATCATGTTAGTTGCGACCAACAGGGAACTATGTGAATGACAAAGTTGTGTTTGAGTAAGAGTCATACATGTATTGGTGGTTACATCTCTCTTACTTGAATCTTAAGAATTTGCAAAATAGTTCTTGTGTGTGACTATGTATAGATATGGTTACTTTTTTGTGATAAAATACATGAGCTCTTGCAAAACTGTTCACTATGAATCGTCTGGTACCTTCTTAGGAATTAACATAGCCTTATATAGATGGCTAATAATACAAAGCCACTGTGGTTTCTGTGGTTTTTACCCACCATGGCTCAAGTTCTAAAACATTTAAAATGAGACCCACTCCCTCCTTTTAATTTTTTGGACAAAGAGTTGTCTTATCAGAAAACACAGTAACTTAAGCAGATCCATAACTGGGTGAATTAATAACAGAGGGTTTTTGTTGATACCAGGAAGTAGATTAAATACTGCAATTGTGGTAATGAGTACCATATATGATAAGCTGAGCCACCTGGATTTTATTAGGCTGCTTGATACTTTGATCACAATATTATTTCAAGGCTTGTCTATTTAAATTTCTAAGGTTTCTTGTCATCTTTGCAATTTCTTTCATTGAAAAGACATCTTTTTAAAAAAGAGCTTCTAGTCGAGCCAAAATTTGGAGGAGGTGCAAATTCAACAGCTAGAAAGACCTTCAATAGAAGAAAACTCATTAAACGTAAAATTAAAAGCTTGAAAGGATAGCAGTTGGCTATCAAGTTCATCTGACCTTGTTTCTCTGTAGTTTTTGCTTGGATTATAATTACACTTCATAATGTAGTAGAGTACTGTAAGGATAATTGGTATAATTCAATTAATTGTTGTTTGATATAAATATATGCATTTAAAATGCATACTTTATGCCTCAAGAATGTACCAATGCTGTTTCCTTTCAGTTGGTATTAAGCACTTTTGATGAATAGTTTTGACAATTTATAGAAAGATTTTTTAAACTACTTTGCCCATAATGAATAATTTATACTAATCACCGAATCACAGAATTTAGTTTGCTTCCTAATTGTCTTGCTTTTACCTATGAACTTGAAACCTTGAAACTTCATTTAGCCTCATAGAAATGAATGAGATTTTTTGTTTGTTTTGTTTTGCTTTGTCGTGGGGCTTGAACTCTGGGCCTGGGAGCTGTCCCTCAGCTCTTCAGCTCAAGGCTAGCGCTCTTCCACTTGAGCCACAGCACCACTTATGGTTTTCTGAGTGATTTATTGGAGGTAGGAGTCTCGGACTTTCCTGCCTGGGCTAGCTTTGAAATGTGATCTCAGCCTCCGAGTAGCTAGGATTAAAGATGTGAGCTACCAGCAGCGCCCCCCCCTTCACTTGAATGAATTTTTTGTTTTTTTGGGGGGGGTTCTGGTCATGGGGCCTGAACTCTGGGCCTGGGCGCTGTCCCTCAGCTCTTCAGCTCAAGGCTAGCGCTCTACCACTTGAGCCACAACGCCACTTCCAACTTTTTTCTTTTTGCTTATGTGGTGCTGAGGAATCAAACCCAGGGCCTCATGTATGCAAGGCATGCTACCACTGAGCCACTTTCCTAGCCCCTTAGTGAACATTTTGGGTTGGAAAATAGATATTTATGATTTGTAAAGTGAAAATTAGGAACACTTAATAATTTAAGATACTGTTGCCATTAGCATAGCAATAATAATCATTTAGTGCTATTTTGAAATTTTACATATAAAATTCCTTGCATGATTTTGCATTTTGCATTAATTTTGAGTAGTCAATTATAGGCACTATAATTTTTTGGGGGGGAGCTCCGGTCATGGGGCCTGAACTCTGGGCCTGGGCGTTGTCCCTCAGCTCTTCAGCTCAAGGCTAGCACTGTACCACTTGAACCACAGTGCCACTTCTGGTTTTTTTCTTCTTATGTGGTGCTGAGGAATCGAACCCAGGCCTCATGCATGCAAGGCAAGTGCTCTACGACTGAGCTACCTTCGCAGCCCCCATAGGCACTATAATTTTGACTTGAGGTTTCTATAGCTTTATGTAACTTAAGCTTGGTCAAAGGTTCTTAAAATGAAGTATTCCTTTGGTTTCCTTGCTTTTGGAAAATAGGGTTGAATTTTCAGTTTTTGTCATATGTGACTAAAAGGCAGAGGCATAGATTTAGGAACAAGAATATAATACAAACAACAGAATAATGAGAAGATCTGTCAGTTTGAGCAGAGACTTAATTTGGAAAATTTGCTGAAATAATATGTAGTAGTAGGACAGATTCTAGACCACTTTGAATTCATGAAAATGAAGTTTGTTCTTGAGGTGATTGTGAGGCATTCTATATCTCCTCAGGAGATATACAGTTGGTTACAGTGTGACAGGGAATCGCAGTTATTGAGGGTTTGAATGAAATACGGTTTGAGTATAAGAGACAAAGAGAGTGAGATTTTCAGTGCTTTAATGTCTGACATTCTAGAATAATTAAATCTGTTTTTTTGAAAAAAAAAAAACCTCTTTTCTCTGAAATATTTTGTGAAAATAAAATTAAAAAACTACCTATTCAGGGATATTGGTTTGTATTACACAGTGGATAGATATGGCAAGTTTAAGCTATTGATAATAAGCAGAGGGATTACTAACTTATATATTACTAAACTTAGCACATTCAACTTTACTGAAATATGAAATATTGAAGGTTTTAAAATCCAGAAATTATAGAATGTTGGTTAGGTCTTGTAAAAAATACATATAAAGCCAGGTACCAGTGGCTCATGTCTATGATCCCTGCTACTCAAAAGTCTTAATCTGAGGACCGAGATCCCAAGCTAGCTGGGGCAGAAAATGTCCATAAGACTCTTATTTCCAGTTAACCAGCCAGAAGCCCAGAAGTGGAAGTATATCTCAGGTTAGAGAGCCAGCCTTGAGGGCAAAAGCCAACTGAGAGCAAGAGGCCTTGAGTTCAAGGCCCAGTATTAGCACAAAAAGCAAGTATATGCATTATGTGGAATAGTCAATAGCTTATAAATATGTACTGATATTTTAAGGACTGTCTTTTAGAGAGAGTTTATTTTCATTACCAAGCTTCATAGAACAGAACTAAGATCCACTGAGAATAGAATTAAAAGTGTAAAGTAGATTTATTGCATTTTTCAAACATTTCTTTTGTAGGATCAGGGTCTTTAGATAGTATTGCTGTACTTCAGAATAGTTTTAGCAACTTGTTGAGTTAATTCATTTATTTAACAAATATTTAACAAGTGCCAACTATCTTAGGAACACTGCCAGATATCGAAGAACTATGTGACAATTGGACAGGGGAAGAGAGAGACATTAAAATGATAAACTAGTGATCGTTTCTATGAGAGATAAACAGCTGCATGAATGTGTGGTGCCCATCTTAAACAGAGTATTGGATGTGTGGTCAGCTGATACCAGAAGTATAAGAAAGAGCTGTGATGAGAACCATGGGTGGGTTATTTAGAGCCTCATTGGGCTGTCATGTTCTTCATAATACTATGATGTAATCTAAGACTTGACTTTATGGAAATCCAGTTTGGTGAGTGATTGGATTTATTGGTGGTGGTATTTTCTTCAAAAAAGACTTGTCTGTAGTGACCAGATGACTCTCACAAGTATATCTGCACCCACCTTCCCTTTCACGCCTGTAGGAGACACTCTTTTCTATCAAACTGTGTTACATTCATTTATGAGATTCTGTTTTTACTTGTCCTGTTTTGGGTTCTTTTACAGATTCTTGCTTTTGCTCTGTCCCTTTTATCTTTATGAAACTTGCCTGCCCAAATGTAAAGCCTGTGAGACTTGCCCAGACTGTTCTCTCCAAAGCGTTTTTGATTCCGTAAAAGCCATCTACTTACTCAGGAGGTTGAGATGTGAGAAGCTTCTCCTGGCAGAAAAGTCCTGACTCTTTCTCCAATTAACTACCAAAAAAAGCCTCCATTGGAGCTGTGATTCAAGTAGTAAGAGTACCAGGCTTAAACAACACTCAAAGACAGCCCCTGCCTAAGTTCAAGCCCTAAGACTGGCACAAAAGCAAACAGAAATCTGCCTAGCGACTTCCTGTCTTTTTCGTTTAAATGTTGGGTGCTGCCAGTCTCAAGAGACTGAACCCTGAGCCTGACCAATTCAGTTAAGATGGGTAGGACTCACTGAGTCAGCATAAAAGGCACTTGTGCCTGTGTGTTTTATCTTTATATACCCTTTTAGTGTGTTCAAGCACCTTTCTGTGCAGAAATAAACTGCTTTGTGGAATACCTTTTGGGTTGGTGTCTTCATTCCTACAGTATACACCAATACTCAGAGCTTTCTCTAACCCTCCCCTCCCTAACTTTCCCAAGCCCTTCCAATGTTGGTGATTAATTTTGGAAAAATACAGGAAAGTGTTCTTTCTAGAACTCCTCACATTATATCTAGAGTAAATGATCTCACCATGTCTTCTCACCATGGCCACTTGGTTTAGGTAGTAACTGCAACCCTTTTCTACTGAAAAGTTACCTTTTGTTTTGTTATACTCTGTTCCTTAAAGGTGAGTTACAGGCTATTAGAATGGGTTTTAATTCATGCTCTTGATGAAAGGAATGTTGAAGAACTTCTGGAGATATATAGAAAAGCCTAGTAATTTATTAATATATTGGGACTGTCTGACTTTGTCTAATTTTTTTGGTCAAGGGGCTTGTTCCTGAGCTCTTGAGCTCAAGACCGGTGCTTTACCACTTGAGCCACAGCGCCACTTCCAGTTTTCTGGTTAATTGGAGATAAGAGTCTCAGGGACTTTTCTGCCCTGGCTGGCTTTGAACCGTAATCCTCAGATCTCAGCCTACTGAATTGCTAGGATTACAGTTGTGAGCCACTGGCGCCTGGCTTGTCTGATTTTTTTGGGGGGGGGGTCTGGTTGTGGGGCCTGAACTCTGGGCTTGGGCACTGTCCCTCAGCTCTTCAGCTCAAGCTGGTGCTCTACCACTTGAGCCACAGTGCCACTTCCGGCTTTTTTCTTTTTGCTTATGTGGTGCTGAGGAATTGAACCCAGGGCCTCAGGCATGCAAGGCAAGCGCTCTACCACTGAGCCACCTTCCCAGCCTGTGATTTTTTTTAAAGTTATATGGCCTCCTCCACTCAGCTGTGTTCCCCTGAGAAGAAAACTGATGGGGAGGGTAGAGGGAGAAATGACTGATAGATGATGGATAGATAAAATCTAGATGGATAGATGACAGACAGACAGACAGACAGACAGACAGACAGACAGGTAGATAGATAACGGATGGGTGGATAGATTATGGATGGATGGATGGGTGGGTGGGCAGATAGATGATGGATAGCCCTACCCTTTGCTTCATGCAGATTCTTCCTCTAATGTACTTTTTTTTTTTTTTTAAACCAGAAGGGCCTTCGTTTCCTCTGAACTTTCAAACTTGTTTTATTTCACATGATCAGACTTTACCCATGTAGTCAGTTAACTCTATAAGATAACCCTGTGGATTCAGCTTCATCCTGATTTGCTTTTTAGATAAGGACCGTGCACATCTCCCTATAGGCCCTATTGTACTTTCCATATGACAGAATGGACTCTGTGAATGCCCTCACCTTGTTGACCATGAAGAGATAGTGGACAATGAACAAGGCCAAATCCACTGTGCCTGGGAATGAAGGTGGCATGGTGCCATTCACTGAGAGCTATGGAATAGAAGGGATAATGGGGATGAGGGAAGGGGGTCAATCTGATTAAAATGCTGAATTGTAGTTGCATGTATGAAATACCACCGTTGAAATCCCTTTGAACAATTAGCATACACTAACAAGAATGAAGGACAAAAATGTCAAACAGATCCTGTCTGGGATTAGGGCCCTAGTGGAAAGAGATGGAAAACAGAGATGGTGAAAGAGGGTGAATATGGTCAGCTGACTTTATGTACAGATGTGAACATGGAACAGTGGAGCTTGTTGATATTACTTTGGAAAGGGATGAGGGAGAATGAAGGAAAGGGTGAATCTGGTCAAGGCACATTGTGTGCTTCTACTTACATGTCAAAATGAAATCTTTACAACTAATTGATACTAATAAAAATGTTTTTGAACAATGAAAAGCATCTTCCTTGCTAGTTAGATTATAAAGATCCAAGTACTTGGATATTTTGGTTCAATTATAAATTGAGCTTTTCCTTCTATTTAGTTGTTGAAACATCACCATCCTTAATACATTAAAAAAATACTCTTTCAGCTGGTTCAGGGGCTCATCCATGTCACCGTAGCTCCTTAGGAGGCTGAAATTGAGAGGATTGTGAATGGAGGCTAGCTTGGTTAAAAGTTTAAGAGGACCCTCCTCACTCCCATTTGAGCCAATAAAAAGTACCTATCATCACAACTACATGAGAAGCATAAATATGAAGATTGAAGTCCAGGCCACCTTAGGGAAAAACCAAGACCCTCTTAGAAAACTAGCAAAAATAAAAGGTTTGGGCGCATTGTTCAAGTGGTAGATTACTTGCTTAGCAGGGACAAGGATGTGAGTTCAAACATCAGTAACAATCCTCCCCTCAAAAAAGTAAAACCTTACCAAGCAAGGGATTACATTATTGCAATACATAATTGTAATTCTGCTGAGGCAGAAGAAACATAGGTTTGAGCCTAGGATACATAGCAAGACCTCAAAAGAGAAGAAAATGCCCTTTTTGCAAGCAGTGACAATGATAGCAAACATGCAGGTAATTCCTTATCACCACTTGATGTATTGGCATGGTTTTCCCCCTTGTCTAATATTTTTAAAAAAATATTTTTGCTAGCTGGGTTCTGGTGGCTCATGCCTATAATCCTAGTTACTCAGGAGGCTGAGAACTGAGGATCTTGGTTCAAAGTCAGCCTGGGCAGGCATGTCAATGAGACTCTTACCTCCAATTAATCACCAGAAAAATGAAAGTAAAGCAGTGGCTTAAAGTGGTAGGGCACTAGTCTTGAGCAGAAAAGCTCAGGAACAGCACTGAGGCCCTGAGTTCAAGCATCTTGACTCCCTCACCCCCACCATCCCCCCAAAAGGTGTCTTTAAGTGGTTATATTTATTTGTCTTACATTTTCAATTATTGTTTACATCTAGAATGAGGTTTTTGTTAAACACATGGGCTGAGATTTATTAGTTGTTCCTCAGTATGTAGGCCACTAGAATATATAATAAGGGCTAAATTGATTGAAGTGAAAAGTGGTTGTATTAGATACAGAATTAAAATACTAAAATTTGTTAAACTGAATGTTCTAGATAGGTAGTAAAGCAATATTAACAATATTTGAATAAAATAAAATACTATTGGAATTGATTGAAATGAAAATGAGAGATTGTGAGTTATATACAGAACTAAAATAGTTCAGCTGGATGCTATAGGTAGGTAGTGAAGCAGTATTAACAGTGTTTGAATGATTTAACAGAAATGTACTATTTCATTTCTTTTGTCTTTAAGTTGAAGAATGTGTTCTTCCCTAATTTTAACAGTTTTTTTTAATGTTAGCTTTGAAAAACTCATTAGAACAATGCACTTTAACAATATAAATTTAAGCCAAAAGTCTTGTTTTATGATTAAAGATGGTTGGTTGAATGTTTTGAACATACCCTGTATTTAGAAGGGTGGACTTAACTTGGGAGAGCATGTAATTTGTAAGTAAATTAGCAGCGATAGAAAATTTCCTTCAAATTCTCAAAAAAGGTGTTTGAAAGTACCAATCTTACGTTTAACCTAGGTTTTACATTGGAGATGGACTCATTGAACCTTAACTACATTAAATTTAACTTCTATAGTAGATGCCCATTTTTCTTAGGGATGCTGCTGGCAGTTTGAAAAGAATTGAACTGTATAAATTGTTTTGATTATTTCCCTCTCCCTTTACAAAAGGATATTGGTTGACTCCCTGGAAACAAGATCAGTAAGGGCTATTTTCATTTGTCCTTTGACTTTTAAAAATAAGTAGTAGATAAAAATAAAGAGGGCTTTTCCTTAAAAAAAGAAAGGGTGGACTTTTGGTGGTTAATAAATAATTTTAATGGTTTGCTGTCATTGCTGCTACCCTGTGAAAGATGACCTTTTTTCTACCCATGTTTTTCTGCTGGCAGTTAATTTTTATTTATTTATTTATTTATTTTTGTCGGTTGTGGGTCTTGAACTCAACTTGGATGCTGTCCTTGTGCTCTTCAGCTCAAGGCCAGTGCTCTGACAATTGAGCTTTTGGTGGTTTATTTGAGATAAGAGTCTCACGGACTTTTCTGCCTGGGCTGGCTTTGAACCATGATGCTCAGATCTCAGCCTCCTGAGATCTAAGATCTGGCGTGAGCCACCGGTGCCGGGCTGCTGGCAGTTAATTTAAGCAGTTCTTACTCCAGTGCCAGATTTGTCACTGGCTACTTAGACTGCTAAAATAGACTACCTTCCATTTCCTTATTTCCATTTAAAAAAAATTCTAGGTTGTCACTTGCTGTTGATATAAAAGACTATACCCTAAGAAGAGAATCATCAGAGTATCCATGTAGTCATTGAAAGAAATACTTCATTGAGCCAAGTCTAGGGTTCTACTGACAACAGACGTTGGAAAATTGAACCATGAAATGGATAAAGTTATAAATGAATGCCATGAAATCAGTAATTCATAAATGATGGCCTTATAACAATGATGGATTGATGAATAAACATGTACACACAAGCATCTATGTACATACCTGTATCTATGTGTGGGTAAGGATTTGTATATACACATAGGTAGCAGCAATGCTTCTGTTCCTTGCTGTTACAAGCCACTGTCTTTCCTATCTTTGAAGGAAAGAAATTTGAAACAATGAAACTTGAGGGTTGACAGCATTCAGGAAGTAGGCCCTGATGTAATAGATTTGGATTTCTTCAAGTGAAGAAGGAATTTATAGTAGTAAGTTTTGAAATAATGGCTATTGTTGGAAAAGCAAAAGTACTGAGAAATTGCCAAGAATATTTTTAAAATTCTTTGAGCTTCCATTGTCATCTGTAAAATAGGCACTCACTACCTACTACATAGTATGTATAAATTGTGATCACATTTTCAATTTGGCTTCTGTACCATTGAAAGTGAGTAAATATGAAGGTCTTCTGGTATCATGGTAGTAATCAGATCTATATTAAGAAAAAAATATTAGTTGAATTTATTTTATTTTATTTATTTTTTTATTATGAGAATACTGTACAGAGTATTAGTTGAATTTATGAAGGATCAGTTAGACAACTAATAGTGGGAATGAAGCTAGGGAGTAAATAGGCTAAACATGGTATCTGCTGAATAAAGGGTAATATGCTTATGTGACTGATAACTTGACTTGTGATCTAGTCTTATGAAGATCTGGAAATTTTTGACTCATTACAAATGAAATGTGTATGATTTATTTATTTATTTTTGTGCCAGTTCTGGAGCTTGAACTCAGGGCCTGGAGACTGTCCTTGAACCTCTCTGTGCTCAAGACTAGCACTCTATCACTTGAGCCACAGCCCCACTTCGGCTTTTTTCTGTTTATGTGGTACTGAGGAATTGAACCTAGGGCTTCATGCATGCTAGGCAAACACTCTACCGCAAAGCCACAGTCTCAGCCCCTGATTTACTTCTTTAAGTAATCAGTATGTCAAATAGATATCAAATTGGCGGGGGTGGGAGGGTGGTCGTGGGGCTTGAACTCTGTACCTGGGTGCTTTCCCTGTGCTTTTCAGCTCAAGGTGAGTGTTCTACCCCTTGAGCCAAAGCACCACTTCCGGTTTTCTAGTGTTTTAGTGGAGATAAGAGTCTCATGGAGTTTCCTGCCTAGGCTGGCTCTGAACCGTGATCCATAGATCTCAGCCTCCTAAGTAGCTGGGATTATAGGTGTGAGCCACCCTTGCCTGGCAATTCAGTTTCCCCCCCCTCAGTTGTGGGGCTTGAACTCAGGGCCTGGGAGCTGTCTCTGAGTGCCTTTGCTCAAGGCTAGTGCTTTGAGCCACAGCTTGACTTCTGACTTTCTGGTGGTTAATTCACAGACTTTGCTGCCTGGGCTGGCTTTGGTCCTTGATCATTAGATCTCAACCTCCAAAGTAGCTGGGATTACAGGCATGAGCCACCAGAGTCTGGGTCTAATCTGATTTTTGAGCATGGTAACACTGCCGACATTTTACTGCTGTTCTGAGGATCAAGTAAGAATGCATGTTAAACATTAAGGCAGTGCCTGAGTCCTAATAAGCACTTAATGAGTGGTAAATGTTATTTTTCCATAAAGATACTGAGCAGTTATTAATTCATTTGTGTGCCTGGAGATATTTGAAATATATAGAGTCCATCTTCCACTTGAGCACAATTGAACTTAATCAGTGGAGATTATGATTATGAAATTTGAAGATAAAGATTTACTTAATAGGCTAATTTGCATTGTATAATTCAGATTAATCAGGGCAAGTTAAAATTCAGGTTTTTAAGCTGGATAATGCTTAACAGGAACAAATAAAAGTTTAGGTCCTGAGGGAAGAAACAGGCCATTAACCAATTCACTCTGAAGAGGAAAGGCTGATTTCCAGGTTTCTTGGTAAAAGGTCTAAAGGTAACTTTAGATAGCACAATGCAACAGGAGTATAAACTCTGTAATGGTTGAGAAATAGGGAGTGTATAGAGTAGACTTCATTTAATTCAGAAGGTGACTTGTGAGTGAACAAATTCCCCTTGGTCTCCTTCCTTGGGGAGATATGGATTGAAGAATGAGGAAGATGGGGGTTAGGAAGGTGTCTCAGTGATAGAGTGCTTGCCTTGCATGCATGAGGTCCTGGGTTCGACTCCTCAGCACCACATAAGCAAAAAAAGCTGGAAGTGGCGCTGTGGCTCAAGTGGTAGAGCGCTAGCCTTGAGCTGAAGAGCTGAGGGACAGCACCCAGGCCCAGAGTTCAGTCCCCACAACTGACCTCCCCCCCCCAAAAAAAAAAAAGGAAGAAAGACAGCAAATATGCCAGCACTGACTGAAAGACTCCCAGGTTGGGGAATGTTGGAGTAGATAGTCAGTGTCTTGGATGCTTGCATAGGACTGAGAGGGAACCCTGCATTCCTCTTTGTACTATTCTGAACTTAGTGAAAATTTAAATGTAGGTTTGTATCACTTAGGAGAAAGTTATTGAAAGTGTGGCTCAGTGGTAAGACTACCCGCTTTGGAAAGGACAGGCCCTGAATTCAAATCCTGCCACCAATTTAAAAAAACAAACTTTTTTAACCTGCTTAGGAAAATGTTATGAGATTAGTATATGTAGTCAAATGTATAAAGTTTATATTAACTTGTGTCTATGTGTTATGTAAATGGGTTTTTCCTTGCTGTTTGAAACTCATTGTTGTGAGCTTCTGTCTAGGGAGGAAGGTTTCAAATAATAAGATTTATTTAAAGATACTATGTATACACATGGATGTATATATATGCATGTATATATGTACATGTTTATTTTTTATTTTTGGGTCTGGTCGTGGAGCCTGAACTCTGGGCCTGGGCGCTGGCCCTCAGCTTTCAGCTCAAGGCTAGTGCTCTACCACTTGAGCCACAGCGCCACTTCCGGCTTTTTTTCTTTTTGCTTATGTGGTGCTGGGAAATCGAACCCAGGGCCTCATGCATGCAAGGCAAGCGCTCTACCACTGAGCCACCTTCCCAACCCCTGTACGTGTGTTTTATACCTATATAACTAGTTAGTAATTTAGCTCAATAGGCTTCTCAACGCAGCGTCATATCCACTTACCAGTGCAGAAGTGTGATTATGCATTATCATGAGGGTGGCACCATTTGAAAAGTGACTAAAACTTTATTTCTAGGAAAAGGAAATGGCCCTGCAAAATAGAGTTCCTCAGTCTGAGGGAGGCTGCTGTCACGAATAAGCAGTGACTGAAGTTTCCTGATGTCAGAATGATGCTTACACCTAGCTGCAAGATTAAAAATGTAGTTTCCCAAAAATTGAACACATTGTATTTTCAGTTTTACTTTAGCTCTATCTAGATAGTTACATAATCCATCACCAAATTTGGTATTTTGACTTCCTTATATATTTCTGAATCTTTGATACTTAAGACCAAATGCTTACCTAGTGTACATGAGACATATTTTTGCTTAATTGTTTTTCTGGATATGAACTTTAAATATTGAAAGACTTAAACTTTAAGAAATATCCATGAAGTTACTTTGACTTGGCTTATAAATTAGTTCCATTTTATTTCTAAGAAGCAACAGGTAAGCAGAAAGTATGGTATTGATACAGAGATATAAAGTTAGTTTAATCTTTATGCCAGATAAATTTGGGTTTTATTAAGAAGATAACTTCCCAGTGGGTTGTAAAAACCTGTTAAAAGGCAGGATATTCTCTGTATGTCTCAAATCTGTATTAAACTGCTCTAGACAGTAGTAAAATCATCCTAGTCAGTAATAAAATCAACCTGCTCAAGAACAAAGACTATTAAATTTATTTTGGACTAATTAGGATTGTGGCCTGGAAAACACAGATTGAAGTAACCTTGAGAATGTGCTCCAAGATTTTACAAAATGATGGCTCTGGTTAAAGCTAAAAAAGATCATAGTGGTGGTTGCACCATTTGCTACTCAGAAGTTGTAATTAGTACTAACTAGTAGAGTCAAGCTGCCTTGGGAATGGTTAGTTCTGTAGGTGATTTTGGGGGAAGAGTGAATTATAAATGGTTGACCAAAGCTAGCAGTTTGGCCTAGGGTGACAGGAGCCTTAGGTATCTACATGGAGGGAGGCCAGTTGAAAGGTCAGTTGATTTAACAGTTTCCTCTTGATTCATTTTAAGTGTTTGAACCAGTGCTACCTCATCCTTGATCCTATTAATGTGTTAATTTGGATGACAAATTCATTAGGAATAATGATTATAAAAACAGTATTTTAAAATATACATCTTGGTACTGTGATATAAAATGGCAATATATAATGCACATGACAGGAAAGGAGTTTTCAGAGGACAGATTATAGTTTTCCTTAAATGTTTCGTGGAATCCTATTTTAATTGAGTATAACTCATTATCACCCCAACCCACTAAATGCTTTGTCTGACTTCACCTAGTATAGATTTTAAAAGTGTTTACCTTTAGTCAAACTTAGTATGTAATGTAATTTTAATTTTTTTCTTTTTAAAAAATTAATTTTAATTGTTAATTATAAAGGTGATTTACACATGGTTACTGTTATATAAGTCAGGTAAATAGTACATTTCATTTTGGACAATGTCACCTCTTCCTTAGCTCTCTCCCAGTTTTCCCTCTCATCCCTACCTACAAGTTGTATAGTTGCATTTGTTCACCCTTTGTCCCTCCATTTCTGTGTATTCCCCCTTATTTCTCCCAAAGACAGATAAACAAGCAAACAAGACAAAAAGAAAAGAAAACAAAAACAGCAACAAAGGAAAAAAACCCTCTTGTTTCCATTTCCTGGAGTGCGTTTCGATACACATTATTTTTTATGATCAGATACACATAGGCATTGCACCTCTGTGTTCCTCCCCTAAGAGTGTACTCCTTTAGTCTCACTGTGTGTGAGTACCTAGCGTCCATATAGTTTTTTTTATGTTTTTGTGTATTTTAGGTCTAGCTTTTGTGTGTGAGAGAAAACATGCACCATTTTTCTCTCTGAGCTTACCTTACCTCACTTAACATGATGTGTTCTAGATCCATCTATTTCCCTGCAAATGATGTAATGTTCTTTCTGATGACTGTGTAAAATTCCATTGTGTATAGGTACCACATTTTGTATTCACTTACCTCTTGCAGGGCATCTGGGCTGTTTCCATAGCTTGGCTATTGTGAATAGTGTAGCAGTGAACCTAGATGTGTTAGTGTCTTTCAGATATCCTGGCTTATGATGTCTTAGTTAGATGCCCAGGAATGGTATGGCTGGGTTGTAGGGAAGATCTGTGTTTAATTTTTTGAGGAACCTCCAGACTACTGTCCAGAGTGGTTGTACACCAGAATTTTAACTGGTCTCTACCATATTGCTTTGTTTTTGGTGTAATCAAGGTCCTGGAAAAATTTGTAGTTTCTATATATTTGTAATAGAGTGGATTTGTAAATAATTTCAGTGTATTTCATATTATTGAAATGGTGGTGAAGTTTTATTGGATTTATGGGGCCTTTCAGAATGCTGTATGTAGCATACACGGTAGTCCTTTATCTGTTGAGGATGTATTACATGACCCACAGTGAATATCTGAAGTTATGGGTAGTAGTGAACCCCAGACACATTATGTTTTTTACATGCACATACCTGTGGTGAAGTTTAAGTTGTAAATGAGGCTTGGTAAGAGATAAACTACAATCATTACAAAAGTAGCACAGTATATTGATAACAAGATAGCGAATTTGATAATGGAGATAGCTTATGAACAGATAGTATATATAGTATGGATACATATACCAGACAGAGGAATGGTTCATGTCCCAAATGGGATGAGTGGGTTGGGATGAAATTCCATTACACTATGTAGAATGACATGCAATTTAAAACTTAAATTTCTAGAATTTTCCAATTAATATTTTTTACAGGTAAAAAAGAACTACTGTGTATCTTTCTTTGCTTATTTCTATATTCCGTAGGTAAAAGAAGGTAATTGCAGGGAAAGATTTTGGAGGAGCTTGTTGATCTAGAAAGTAGGAACTTACTTGCCAATAATTTAAATTTAGCCAGTTGTCCTCATTAGGAATTGATGTCAAATTAAATAATGAGTAAACTATGTTTGTGCTACTTTGATCTAAGATGACTGTGGAAAAATGAGCTTACCTGAATAATAAGTATTGGAGTTGAGTGTGTTCTTTTAAAGATACAACATCATCAGTTAGTTGGGTGAAAATTGCTTGTTCACTTAACTGTGGTGTATATTTACACATTTTGTATATCAGAGCCTTTAATGTGTTGAGAATGATAAGATTTTTAATTACATTTATCAATTTTAACAAATGGATTTATAGCATTTTCTACCTCTTTATTTTTGTTTAAAATGAGTACAGAGAGCAGAACTAATCTTTGACTGTTTTCTGTGTCTTATATGAAATGCTTTTCCTTTACACACTGAGAATTATAAGAAAAATAGGTTATAATTAGACACAAATATACATCAAGCCTAGAAATGTTAGGAAGAAAAGACTGTTGAAATGTCTGGAAGGGTTAGTAAGTTCAGTTCTCCTTTCTCAGCTAGAGTGTTTCCTGGGCAATCTTTGTAATATGTGTCTCTGCTTGCACAGGACATTCATACTTCTTACAGTTTTCTAGTATATTTGTAAAATTTTTTTTTCTACCAGGTGCTGTTAGAAATACTCAAATACTAGTTTTGCTCTTTGTACTAATTTTAAATAAAACCGAAAAGAGGTAGAAAATCCTTAGTAAGTGAATAAAAGCTCCCATCATTCTCAACACATTATTGGTGGGTTGAGGAATAGAGGAAGAGAGGAGCTGGTTTTCTTTGAAGTTGTATTAATCTCTCATCTCACCATTTGCTGTTGCAATTTGCTGTTTTCTGGAGAACAAGTAACTTCTGTAGTTAACTGTTAGAAGTTTAACAGAGGTTTGTCAGCTCTGAGTCTTACTCAGGCCAGCTCTTCTCTACACTTAAGGACAACAATAGTAGGAAACAGAAAAGAATAAATGGAGGCTCAGTATGGAGAAGGAACTAGTGCCTGAAATTCTTTCAAAGGAACTTCTGAAGGACCTATTTTCCTTCCAAGACAGGTGTGACTAGTTTGAAGCAACATGAAAATAGAAATTGTTTAAAATGGCTTTTTTTCAAGTCATGGTATTGTGGATATGAATGTCTAAACTTACATGGAAAGTAAATCAATGATGTTGTCAAGATCCATTGGTATTGTCGGATCTATTGGTTCTTCTAGAATGTGTTGATACTTATGTGGATTTTTTTTTTTGGGTCCGGTCGTGGGGCCTGAACTCTGGGCCTGGGAGCTGTGATCCTCCTCCTCCTCCTCCTGCGCTCTACCACTGAGCCTCCCCAGCCCCAACTTACGTGTTTTTTTAAATTGTTGCTACACATTTTACTCATAGTTGATTACCTGATACACACACACACACACACACACACACAAAATCTGTCTTTTCAAGGTGATAGTCTTTGGCTGTGATTGAGTTTTAAATAAAGAAACACGGAAGTAAATGTCTCCACATAGTTCCCAGAGTTCTGGATGACTGTATAACAACAGTACATTTTTTTTTTAAGATTTGAAAACTTACTTTTGTGAAATGAGCATCAACAAAGAATGGAAAGATAACAAGAGCAATGTGCATTTTTGTTTACTACTGAATAAAAAATTTGGTTCCAAAATGTTACATAAAGTAAGAATATATTGGTTTCATACATACATACATACATACATACATACATACATACAGAGACAGAGATATACTTTTCTATCTACCATTCACTGTTGGGCAAAACAATAAAACTTGTTCATATAACTCATGGGTATTTTCAGTTAATTCAGAAAACTTATATTCTCTTAAAATGTGATTTGTTCCACCATTTATATTTCTCAACACATGAGGCTAAAAAATTACCTTACTGGTACATTTCACACATTAAAAAAAATTGTCGTTTTCCCCATATTACACAGTTCACCTACTTAAGGTAGTCATTTTTAGCATATTCAAGGATGTGTGTCATATAACTAGAGTTAGTTTTGGAACATTTCCTTCCCTCAAAAAGAACCATGTCTGTCTTTACCTAATATCTCCCTATCTCTTAACTACCCAATTTGTAGTCCTGGTAAACACTAAACTATTGCTATTTCTATTGCTGTATGTATCATTGCTTTCTACATTTCATGTGGATATAATAACACAGTATATAGTCTTTTGTGATTGGCTTCTTTCACGTAGAATATTTTCAGGTAGATTACCCCTTTTGTAACATGGGATTATTTCATTCCTTTTAAAATATTTTTAAAAATTTTGATAAACTGATCATTTTAAAGTCTATAATGAAGAGGAACGATGAAGTCAAAACTACTATTTTGAAAACTTTCTTAGGCCAAACAGAAAAGTCTAACTAAGCATCAGCTTCTCTTTTCTTTTTCTGTAATAGTTCCTGATAACCTCAAATCTACTTTGTCTCAAAATTTGCTTTTATTTCATTTAAGTGGAATCTTACATTGTCCTTTTGTGGCTGGCTTATTTCATTAATTTTTTGATTTTGTAGGATTTTAAATTGTTATTTGACTAAATATTGAATTTTTAAGGTTCATCCAAATTGTAGCACATAACAACATTTAATTCCTTATTAATCAGTTGGTGGACTTTCAGCTATCCTGAGTAAAGCTGCCATTAACATTTGTGGTTAAGACTGTACAGACATTATGTTTTCATTTCTCTTGTTTATATTCATAGGATGAAGTGCTAGGTTGTATGCTTTCTCTACATGTGATTGAGTTACTACCTGTCAAATTGTCTTTCAAAACAACTATACTGTTTATACAATTTTGAGATCTTTCATCATTGAAAAATGTTAAGGATTCATATTCCATTTAAAAACCTTTTTTTTTCAACCAGAAAAAGATGCTTATAAAAGTACATATAGCAACTGGATAGCTTAGAGCAAACATCTACATCACCACCACCACTTTGGTCAAGAAATAGAACACTAAAGTACCACAGAATCTCCTTGAGTGTTTTGGCCTACTCACAGCCCCTATGTTTTCCTCTCACAACTAACCAGTATTTTGACTTTTTAGTTCTACCAGCTGTGTTTACATGCATTGTGAATCTGATTTTGTCTGTTTTTTGAACTTTATAAATGCAAGACAATGCATCTTTTATATCTGTGTTTTCCTGTATTTTTTTTTTTTGCGGTGGGTGGCAACATGGAGGATTAAACTCAGGGACTTGTACTAGCTAGGCAGGTACTCTGCTGTTTGAGTCATGTTTCTCACTCTTTTTAGGGGTGGCTATTTTCAAGGTAGAGTCTTGTTTTATGCTTGAGCTGGCTTGAGTAATGTTCCTCCTACTTGTGCGTCCCTGCAGCATTACTGAGATGGCAGGTACGTGCCACCACACCCAGCCTTTGTGCTTCTTAGCTGGGATAACACCCTGCCCAGCCATTTGTTGAGATGGGAGTCTTGTGATTTTTTTTTTAAATCTGGGTTAGCCTGGAACCTTGATCCTCCAGTCTTGCCCCAGTAATTAGGATTATGGACTTGAGTCTAGCTTACTGTAATTTTTTTTTTTTTTTTTTTTGGTTGGTCATGGGGCTTGACCTCTGGGCTTGGGCACTGTCTCTGTGCTCTTCAGCTCAAGGCGAGTACTCTACTGCTTGAGCCACAGCGCCACATACGGTTTTCTAGTGGTTTATTGAAGATAAGAGTCTCATGGACTTT
>NW_012267367.1:5631695-5706630 GCF_000151885.1 Dipodomys ordii
TCCCTCCCTCCCTCCCTCCCTCTCTCCCTCCCCCCCCTCCTTCTTCTTCTTTCTTGGAGTAGTAATGGAAGTAGCTGATAGTGTGAAGTGATCGAAACATTTTATTTCTAAACATTTTACAGTTGATTTCTCGTGCTCCAGGAGACTGATCCTTCACAGCTGTCAGAAAATCTTGAGGTTTCCTTTTCCTGCTGTGCGGATCATTCCTTGTTTGGGAACTTTTCATGGCCCAGTAGGGGCTTTTAAAAGTGACATAAATAAATGTAAAGCAATTTATACTATGGTAAGCACAGAATTTTGTTGTTGCTGTTTATGGCAGAAAATTGAAAGTTAAAAGTAAACGGAGGAGAAAAGCTGCCGAGCTTGTTGTTCCTTTTTCAAGTTAATAATGCCGTTTCTTCTGGTCATCTGGACCTTCTCACTTTTCCTCTTCTATTTCTTCTACTCGAAAGTTGTTTATTGGAGAGTTTGGGTGGGGGAGCAAACTACACTGATGAATCACAGACAAGAAATAGCATACTTCCTGTCTTGATTAATGCCTACTTGGTATATTTGAGGAAGGGATATAATCAGCAGTCACATGGTAGGAACAGGAACAGTCTATTCAACCACTCCGTGCTTTGAACTGAAGTGTGTACTTACGAAACTTTCTCCAAGTACTTTGTCAGGCCTAGCTCACATGTTGAGAAAAAGAAAGTATTTGAGGATAAAGAACATGCTTCCTAGGACTTCAACTATGCGTTTATTGCTTAACACTGAGATTTTAGCTTTCCTGTTGGATACTAACCTTAGGAGCAGATAAAAGCCTGAGGCATGTTATAGTTCACCAGATGTTCTATTTCTCTTTAAGGCAACCTCCTGGTTAGTTTCTATAAGAAACCAGAATTTGAAGTTTAGTTTAAACAGATACAGTAAGGGAAAGGCAGTCATATAACCCAGAAGACTGAGTGAATAATTTGCCTAGTATCAAGTTAGCTGTGTTTCAACTGAAATTTCTATCCTTTGGTTTTTGTTGTTTTTGATTTTTCTTTTTGAGACAGTATCTCACTAAGTAACCTAGGTTGGCTTGAAACTTGATTGCAGGCATGTATGATGTATCTACTACACCTAGTTGATGCTGCATTTACAATATATATGAAAAATTCAGGAAAAATATATTTCAGGAAGCATCTCTTAAGAAATAAACAGTAATATTCTTGGTTGACTATGCAACAAATAATTATGATTTACATATTACTTTTAAAAAAAGCATTTGAAGCAGATAAGAATTTCTTGTTAATTTGATAATGTAAAACATTTTATAATTAAACAAATTGTAGATATTCTTAATAATAACATCTACCGGATGTTGATGTATAAACATAAAATACAGTATTGTTTTTGTGCTACGCATTCTTCTTGTAGTGTATACTCATAGTTCAAAAGAATTATTTCCTTATCTGTTTCCTTCAGTCTTTGAATTTTACCACTGGTCATAATTCTGAGTTTAGAAAAGATTTCATGATATTCTAAATGTCTGTGTTTTTCCATCAATAACAGTCTGGCAGTTTTATGAAAGAGTGTTGCCTTGTATAACCAAGCACAAATGCATCCCTTACTTTGAAGAAATAGGAAAAGGTTAGCCACAATATAATTTTATAGCATAAAAAATCATGATATGTGTTCCTTTTTCGAATTGTGCTCGTTCAATTTTCACTTTAGGAACATCTAGCAAAAACAGTTGGATAGTGGATGGACTTTAGATGATCCTGTTTCTGTTCTTACCACTTTCAATCAAATATTTAAGAAAAGCATGTTTCGTCAGCTTAGGTCTCATGATTCACAAAGAAAGAATTGTTTCATTAATAATCAAATGAAAGACCCACTGAATTGTGATTGTCCTTTATAAACTCTGTATTTTAAAACTGTTGTAGTGGACAACTCTTATACTTTGTTTATCTGTAAAATGGGAATTAATACTGTGTCATCATTATAGAATTGTTGGGAAGAGAGATGCCTGCTACTCCATTCTCAATAAAACAAGAATAAATATTGGCTATTTTAGTTATTTATTTTAAAAAATGATAGCTAAAAAAGAACTGTATGCATGTAACCTGCTTCGGTTTATAAATTATCAAGTGCATTAGTGATTTTTTCAGCATTTAGAAAGTATCATGACCACCAGATCACATTTTTCCTTTGTTCAACTTAATGTTTTTCTTGTAGAGTCCTTTCTGTTAATATTCAAAAAATTAATTTAAAATATTTTGTGGTCTAAATAAAATTTAACTTGTCTCTCATGACATGAACACATATACTTAGCTTGTAGAGAAAGTTGATGTTTAAATATCCTCTCAGTATACAATGAAAGCCTAACTCCCAGTGTGTTGTTACCCAGAGATGGGCCCGTGGAGGTAATTAGAGTTAAATAACGTTATACGACACCCAATCCAGTCTATGGTGTTTTGCCCCTGGTAGTTCAGTAATGGGTTTGTGAAGTTCAAAATTGGAGTTTTAGGTTGCTAATCTCTACAATAAAGGAATAAATTTGTTCCATAGGGCATTACAGCAATGAAAAGTCATTCTGTTTAATATTTGGGATGTTTCTTCATTTACCATCTTTCTTATAGGAGAAATGTCTGTTGAAATTTTTGTTTTATGATGCCATCTGTAAAATGTTACTGTTTTGGAGGTGGTAGGTACTCCGAGATATTTTGACCTTTAACATTCATGGAAGTTTAATTGATTTTCTCTTGACAGGTACTTAATGTACTAGTCATAATTTAGTGTCAGATGATTATCTTCTAAGCAGACTTCTCTGGAAAAGTTCACGGGTCACAATCATAGCAAAGCATACATTGTAACATTTCATTTTATATGTCCTTTTGATTAAGCTGTTGAACTAAAGTAAAAAGCATTTGGAAAGTAAGACTTAAACCCCCAACAAATCAGACATTTGCTGCACAGGTGACCTCATACTACTCTGGTGTATACCTACTAGACTCCTCTATTTTACTTCCCATTTAGAGAAGGTACATATACTAAGAGACCAAACATGAATAATTTTTCCTTTTTGCCTTTTGTGAGCAATTTAGTCAAGAGTATGTACCTCTTCCCATTAGAAATGTGATATAGGCCTAGAAAGTATTTTGTTGAGGGTATTGGAAGTGCACATTTAAATTATAGTTTTGACCTGAATGCCAGGTTTCCTTTCCCTAGTGAAATGCTTGAGGAAGTAGTCTTCTCTTGCTCGTACTTTGTTATTCAGAAGACTTCAACTGATGTTGAGTCTTGCTGTAAGTATAGAGTAGCTTGATCCTTTCAGTATGATGGACAGCTCTGTAATAGGTGGGCCTTACTTTAATGCTCTTTGATCTAAATATAGGCTTTGACATTGTTAATTTCTGTTTCTGCTATATTTTTCTACAGGAACATTTGTTTTACCTCTTGAAATGCCTGTGTAACTGAGCTCAAATTCTTATATCTCTCCTGTGCTTTTTCTTCCTATCTTATCTGTATCTTTAAACTTTACTATCACTTTTGTGAACATGTGAATTTTGTTATGAATTTGAACGGAATGTATTCCATTTGAACTTTTAGCTCTTACTTTCATTTTAAATATAATTTTGAATGATAAAAGTGTTAGGACACAGAGAAAAGATAATTATCCATCTTATATCATCTTTAACACAAACTTTAAAATATGCTTTAAATTTGAGAGTGTTTTTGCCTTTTGTATATGTTTCACATTAAATGGCGCATTCTTCTGTTACAGAATGATCTATATCACTATCATTATTACTTTAAACTCTTAAAGTTATGAATGTAATATACTTTTTACTATCTTCTGGTCAGTCATGTTAGGTATTTCTAATTTCTTATTATCATAAACAATGTGTGTGTGTGTGTGCGCGCGCGCATGCGCGCGCACGCTGGAGATTTGTCTTAAGGCTTTATGACTACTTTACCACTGAGAGAAATTAGTCAGAGGATAAATATTTTAATAGTTTATTGAAAATAGAATTTGGTAGCTAAGAAGTTCTAACCTTAAGTTTTGGTTGTCATTTTCCTGTTATATTATTAAGTTATACTTGTGTCAATTTGAAAACAAAACAGAGAAACCTGTGATTCCTTCCTTACCTTTGAAAGACAGGAATTATCTGATTTCCTGGTAGAAATATAATAGTTACATAGTAAATGGAAGCTATTTTTAGTGTCAACTTTTTTTCTTTCCCTTTTTTTTTTTTTTTTTGGTCTGTCATGGGGCCTGAACTTTGGGCCTGGGCACTGTCCCTCAGCTCTTCAGTTCAAGGCTAATGCTCTCCCACCTGAGCCACAGTGCCACTTCCGGCTTTTTCTGCTTATATGGTGCTGAAAAATCGAACCCAGGGCCTCATGCATACAAAGCAAGCACTGTACTACTGAGCCACCTTCCCAGCCCAGGGTAGTTGCTCTCAGTATATGAGAGTACCATTTACAATGTTTTCTTTTTTTGTTGTTTCAGACAAAGGCTAAAGCATGGCTATTAGGATAGCAAGTATAAATTGGGAACCAGCCACACTAGAACATGTCTCTGCAGTTAAACTACATCTTAGCTATCACTGAACTTTTTCTACCCTAAGTTGCATACATTTCAGGTAAAAATTGTATGATGTTAGTTCAAGTTTATTTGTTTGCAGATAATCTTGAATTATGAGGTATTTGAATAAGTGGGCCAGTTTGGTGTAGTGTATTTTTTTTTCTGAAAAAGTAAAATTAGCTATATAATACTCATTTACCTTTTCTAGTCATGATGTTCACTGAGGTTCCTAAAAACTTGTGGTTTCTGCAACATTTCAGACTGTTAGAAAGGTTCATTCTGATATGTTCCCCCTGCTTAATTATATTAATTATTCCTCACTTATGCTATAAGGAAAGCTATCGTAGAATTTGTCTGAGTCTTCCCCCCCCCCCCATTGTTTTCATTATGTTGTACTGAGTCTTGAACTCAGGGTCTGCATGTTGTTCATGAGCTTTTTTAGCTGAAGTCTATACTTTCTACCACTTGAGCCAGACCTCAACTTTGGCTTTTTTGGGTGGTTAATTGGAGATAAGAGTCTCATGGACTTTCCTGCCCCAGTCTAGCTTCAAATTGTGGTCTTCAGAACTCAGTCTCCTATGTAGCTAGGCATAGAGATTTGTGTCATCAGCACTGGGCCTGAATAATTTTTAAGCAAGGACTTACTAAAGATGGTGCCAGGCAGCCATCTACTTGTGCCAAGATCATAGTGATTTAGTTTAGAGAATGAAGACCAAACAATGTAATTATGGCATAGAGAGATAACAAAAATATGGTACCTAAGATAGAGGTACTTAATCTGGACTTAGACCTGGAAAGACTAGAAAGAAGAAACTTGCAAGCCAAGACCTACAAGAAGAGCAATACATGCCTAGCCTTTCTCTTGCCTGCCACTAACATTACTACTGCCACTGTTATTTATTGATGTATTTATTTAGAGACAGGGTCTTGTCTGAGTAACCCAGGCTGGCCTTGGGCTCTTGCTCCTACTGTTTGAGCCTCCTGCTGGTTTCACTGGGATGCTTGATCATACCAGGTATACATTGCTAGTAGTGACTTAAGTAGTTACTATTCAAAATGGCAGTTAAAGCAATGTCCTTAACCTTTACTTTCTCTGCTCAAATTTTGATATTTCAAGGAAAAGGCTTTGCAATGATAGATTCATACAGACTTGTTAGACTACAAAATTGATTATGGTTTTCCTAGATGATTCTTTTTTGTGTGTTCTTAATTGCTTAGTTTTTGTTTTTGTTTTTTTGTTGTTGGTTTGTGTGTGTGTGTGTGTGTGTGTGTGTGTGTGTGTGTGTGTGTGTGTGTTTGGTCTATCATGGGTCTTGAACTCTGGGCCTGGGCACTGTCCCTGAGCTCTTGAGCTCAAAGCAAGCACTCTACCACTTGTGCTATAGTGCCACTTCTGGTTTTCTGGTGGTTAATTGGAGAGAAGAGTCTCACAGACTTTCCTGCCTGGGCTGGCTTTGAACCATGATCCTCAGACCTCAGCTTCCTGAGTAGCTAGGATTACAGGCATCAGCCACTGATGCCTGGCTTAATTGATCAGTTTTAAAGGTTATAGATGCTATGAAGGATAGAGTTTGTTCAGTGTTGGGTAGCATTCAAGTTATTAGAGTTAGCATTTTTTTTTGGGTCTCAGAATATTATAAGTGTGACATTTTAACACAACTCCAGTATCTAATCAATATTCTTAGGAGTTTCTCTTGCCTTAACCTCCCAAGTGCTTGGATTATAGGCATGTACTGTATACATGTATATACTATACGTAGCATACCTTGACACTAGTTACTTAAATAGTTACCATTTGAAATGGCAGTTGTTGAGAGTTGAGGCTTGCTTCTCTGGAGGACATTGGACAGTGGTTTGGTGGCACTATTTTTGGTTGTTACAACCTGAGGGAAGGTGTATATTCTACTAGCAGCTAGAGGTAGATAGAGGCCAGGTGTCAAATATCCTACAATACAGAGAATAATCCTGCTTCTCAATTCCTCAGCAAAGAATTAGC
Source organism: Dipodomys ordii (assembly GCF_000151885.1). Classification (NCBI taxonomy): domain Eukaryota; kingdom Metazoa; phylum Chordata; class Mammalia; order Rodentia; family Heteromyidae; genus Dipodomys; species Dipodomys ordii. Next base: position 5,638,250 of record NW_012267367.1, read on the forward strand.
CATTCCTAAAAGCCATCAGTATGCATGTTGAGAAATGTTGGCCAAAATAGAATATGAATCTCTGTCTGCTGGGGATGAGAATCTAGGAGTGTGATGATTCACATATGCAGTTGAAAAAAGAAAAGTATGAATAGGAATTACAGCCACACGTGTCTGAAAATAAGTTTTATTGGCTTCTGAGTCATTTGCCCAGAGTTTTTGGCTATTTATGAAACTTTGTCAAGTTGTGGCATAGTGCTATCCAACCATTTGTATGATTTACAAGAGGCTACAATGCAGTTTTTTGTTATCTTTATTATTATTTTTTGAAAATCAAGAGTTTTTTGAGGACATTGGAAATGTAAAAATTTCAGAGATCAACAATAATCTGAACTACTAGAGCATGACTAAGAGTAGCACTTACTTTAGCACAAACAAGTACAAGTCACATTATTACAGACACCTTGTAAAACCAGCTACAAAGTTAATGATGAATATTATGTTTGGAAAGAAAGCAGAATAGCCTTGTCATTTCCTTTCCAAAGTGATGGTTGGATAATGCTGTCTAATACCAATCTCACAATATGCAGAAACACTTAATGCTAAATATATTTTTACTGTGTATCTAGGCTCACAGTTGATGTAGAGTGTTTTGGTGTTTTTTCCCCCCTGAGCATATTTGTTCTCATATGAAGAAGTACTGGGTTTTTAGAAAACCCATAAGAGAGCTTTTATGTCTCAATTAATGTTGTGAGCTATAATGTGTAGACTGGAAAAAATAAGTGTGTTGGTATCAGTATTGATAAGGTTCATTTGTATTTTTAGGAAAGAGCATTGCTACCTGTGCCTACCTGCTACAGTGCCCACCTGCTCACATACTTCCTTCTTCATTTGTAGGAAATGGCTTCATTGGCTTTAGAATTTCTTCTCTTTCATACTTGATCCTCTATGAAATTGTGTCAGTCATGTGACTAAATACCTGATGTAACTTAAAAATGGAAAAGATTTATTTTTGTTCATAGTTTCAAAGGTTACAAGTAAATTAGCACTGTTATTTTTGGTGGTAAGGCAGTACAGCATGGGAGAGTTATGTTAGGGTAGAGTTATTCACTTCATGGAAACCAGGAAGCAAACAGGCATCTTTCTTCTTCTAGACAGTATGGAAAAGTGGGGTCAGATTAAATCTCCTGCCACACACTTTCATTCAACACATCATAAAATGAATATTCAAAGATAAAAATTGGTATTATTTTCACTATTTCCTTCCACAATGAATTAAAATTAGAAAGCATAATACATTATTTCATCAAGTCAGAAAATCTACTGGGTACAAGAAGAAAAGGACAGCTAATTTTAATTATAATTACTGTACAAATATGAAATACTCCCCAAAAGGATCGTCTCTGAAAAGGGATAGTAGGCTGCCAACTGATAATATTTGGGAAGTCACTGGAGTCTGAGTACTATCATAATCAATGGGTTAATCTCTCCTTGGTAATATTACTGGAAGTTGGTGCAAAGTAGAAGGTGGCGCCTAGTTAAAAGTAGTTCACCCAGAGCATTTCCTAGAAAGATACTCTTGTCCCCACTGCCCACCCCCCCCCACCCCCCAGCCTCTTCTGAGCTACCTGTTTTTATTCACTCAGACTTATATATAGCATCTTTTAAAAAAATTGATCTTTCGATCCAAATCTTGTTTCAAGGTAAAAAGGACATTTCTCTTTGGACAATATAAAGTTACAAAAATAAATCAACTAACACACGGCACACTATGAACTGTTGGTTCATGTCTGGTTGAGTTCAGTACTTCAGTTGTGTAGGTGATATTTACAAGTAGATTTTGCCTTTTTCCCTGAGTAAGCTGGCCCCAGTGCTCACTCCTTCAGAACTTCAGTCTTACTATCAGTGATTTTTTTTTTAAAGATTAACCTTTTGGGGAAGGAAAGGAGGCTTACTTTCTACTTTCTGTCTTTGGCAGAGTTATAAATGTAATTCTGAGATGAAACCTATATAGTGCAATGCAATTATATACACAGAAATAATAGAACATCTAAGATTTCCTTTTCCTGAAATCTAATTTCTGTAGCTTCTCTCTCTCTCTATTGAATCTGTTCTTTATTGTACTGAATATAATTAGCTTATAGTTTTAGTACCTAAAGAAGTATTTTTATGTAATTCTCATTGTAGATTTTTTTGTTCATATATTATGCTTTTGCACATATGAATTCACTTTCATGAAATGAATGTTATAAATTTGTAGATTTCTGTAGTCATACATATAGTCTCCATTCTTGTTCATTATTGTGTTTTTTTAACTACACTTAATATGACTATGATAACTACTTTGAACAATTCTTGGTGATCAAATTGATCAAACACAGTTTCTCGGAAACAATTCCTTTAATCAAAATAAATCTTCAAGAGATCATATCTTCAGAACTCTAACTCATATTTCAGAGTAATAGATGTTAGTGGTAACTTACTAAGTTTTTCCTGATGGTATTCATTTTATCTCACTCTTGTTGTGATTACGTTTAATCCTCTTAGATAACTTTACAAAAGAGAGTGGGAAGGCTTTGTAGCACAGGATATCTAGACTAGAATAATTTGTACATTGAATGTAGCATTTAATATAGTTAAAAAGATGTGTAATAAAGATGTATATTGTGCTGGTAGTGGGGGTTGAACTCAAGGTCTGAGCACTGTCCTTGAGGTTTTTTTTTTTTTGTTGTTGTTGTTCTTTCTTTCCTTTCCTACCAGTTGAGCACATCCAGCTAAGAGTCTTACAGACTTTGCTGCCTGGACTGGCTTTAAACTTAAATCCTAAGATCTCAGCCTCCTGAGCAACTAGGATTATAGTTGTGAGCCACAGTACCTGGCTACATAAAATGGATCTTTTTCAGGATAGGTTAAGGACTTTAGCATCTGAGTACTCTGGCTATTCTGGTATTTTATTCTATTCTCTGATACCAGCAGACAATTTAGGAGCAGTACTACTCAGGTTATTAGGTGTCTGTGGGAAATGGTCAAGTTGGACAGCAATAAAAAATTCTTCTCACATGTATCTATTCCTTTAAAATTGAGAAAGCAAAAATGTTCTATGAATCTTTTCCTTGGGAAATGGTTTTCATTACTATTTAGCATATTTCTTTCCAGTATTTTAATCTAGGAGGAGGGAATAACCCAAGTTGTTTGCATATTGGCATTTGTTTGCTTAGAAACTGAATTCTGCCTTGTTTCTCTTAGCATTTCATGGGCATTTTCTAATGCCATTACTCATTTTTGGAAACGTTCTAAGTAATTTTAGCTGTAGAGAAAACAAATTCTACCTGAAAGTAGGTGGTAGTGTGAGCCGAGTGAGTGAAAAGGTGAGAAGTAGAGATGGATGACGTAGAGTATCCACTTAGGGAGAGACTATAGAAGTAGTAGACTTTCTGGGTATGGGTTGATAAGTCATGATATCCTTTTATGGTGTGTGTAATGCCTATGAGATTTCTTCCTGAAAATGGTCATTCAGCAAAGAGCCACCTGAGCTGGAGATAAGGTTTTGAAATTGCTGTCATCATATGTTTGGAAGTTAAAACAATTATTTTCTAGATGAGGAAATTAAGGCCCAGAGATACAGATGTGTTAATAGCCATCTGTTCACTGGGCAGCCATATTAAATAGGGCACATTTTAGAAGATAGCGTTATAGCTTTCTTTGGCTTTTAACAGGTGGTACCCAGGACTTTAGAATAGTTAAATGTTGTTGTGAACCATCTCTCAACTCACTTCTGTGTGCAAACTGCAAACAATACTGTCTAATAGTGATATTTTGTCCTCTTGAATATTTAGTGCTTATAGCTGTTTGGCTTTTTAAAAGATTTACTTTTACTTAGTGTACAGAGATTTCATTTCAACATGTCCATTTATGAGTACAGTGCATCTTGATCAATGTTATCCTCTATATCCTATCTATAGTTTCCTAAGAAATTTTTCTAGTTCATTGCAACAACCATCTGCTTTTCAAACATTCCACTTTTTCAGAATATTGTATTCGACTTCATACCTCATATACAGTTGTGTGACAATTCTTGTCCTCCATTCAAAGCTCAGTTAATTTCCTTTTCAATAAACCCAGAATTCTAATTTGGTATCTCATGTACCATGTTCCTAATTGTACCAAGCAGCAACAATGGTCAGTAAGCTTCTCTTTATGTGTCAGCTCTTCTTGATGAGGAATCTAGGTCCCTGGATCCATCAGGTAAATTCAACTTTGTGTGTATACAAGTATCAAATAACATACAGTGTACTTTCTAGTAGCTCTCTGTCTCCTCCACTTAATGTGGGTGTGTTTATTGCCTAGGACATGAATACACATATATGTAAAATTCTCATACAAGATTTCCTGGTGGTGCTTAGTGATTTGGCTAAGAAGATAATATGTTACAAATGATAAATCTTATTTCCTGTGAAGAATCCAGTTTATTAAACATTGAATCCTCACAGCCCCATTTCTAGTCATTGTCATCAGCACTTCATTGTTTTAAAAGATAAAGTCTAGGGACTACCTTCCCACCCCTAGTCCTGTTTCCTTGCTCCCAAAATGGTGCTGAAGGAAATAATTCCCCTGAAATCCACAAATACTTTAAAGAATAAACAAAACCACCCAGTGCAAAAGCAGTCCTTTTGTCATTTAAATAGGGCAGAGCATTTTCTAGGTAGAGTAGAAGTTATATTGGACATTTCATTGTGAAAATTTGAACTGTTACCAAATTCTTAAGCAGTCACAGGAGTGGCATTAATAACAGATGTATTAATTGAAACAAGGGATGAATCCATGATATTGACAGGGTGAAGAGAATGTGCAGTTTTAAGAAATCTGTGTATCCCATAATTCACTCCACCACCCAAAGTAGACTATTTAATTCTTTTTTCAAATGCACATTCTGTTTGCTTAAATCTACATCTGCTACTAGCTTTGAACATTGCCTGAAACGTATGTGCAGCTTGGCAGAAAATCTGATGTGGAAAGGAAAGCATAGCATAAAGTTTGTCCTGTTAAATAATGGCGCAGAGCCTTCACAGCCACAGTCTGTGAGTGTTCACTGGTATGTCCCATGGTACTTGCCTGTAATTGTTTTCCTCAAAGTCCTTGCTTGAGCACCATGCCAGAAGAGATAGCAGATTTTTATGCATTCCCCTTCCCCATCATATTTGTTGAAACCGTTGGTTTGATTCAGGAAGTTGTAGGGTTTTGTTTGCTTGCCTTTTAAGCCATTTGCACCTCCTGATTGAGTTTTGTTTCTTAGCTACACATTGTGTAATTTCTCTGGTCTGTTTGCTTGCTAGACGTGCTCCTGCCAGGTCATCTTTGATCTGAGCCAGCATGTAATTACAATGTAGTCTTGGCTCAAGTTTCATAAAATGCAGTGTTTTAGAAGTGTAATTACATATTTGTGATAATTATCAGCTAAAAAATTTAGAGGTCTTTGAGGGGAGTTTTATCATTTAAAAATCTTAACTAGTAATGCTAAGTTATTGCTCATCTTAGCAATCAAGCCAAATACAAGTTGTCTCTGAAAACTTAGGCCCTTGGACATTTCTGTTGTCTATGTGTGCTATGCTTTATTGATTAAGAAGTTATGCTACACTCATCCTTAAGTTAAAAATCAATTTTCTAAATGAGTAGTTGCCTACAGTTTGGAATCAGTCTGAAGTCATAGTGAGGTTGGAGTTGTGGTACACAACTTTTGTAGAAAGATTTTAATAGTTACGATTAGCTTATCAGTGTTATTATGAAGAATAAAATTAGATAACATGTAGACCACTTAGAAAATCATTGCTCGATTAGAGCTAGTTTTTCTTGAGTTCCCCCCCCTTTTTTTTCCCTCCCTTCTACCCATCTGTTATCTATATTTATTGTCATTAGATAAGGTAGTAGATCTTGGCATTTTTGTTATTGTTTGTATTTGTGCCTGTTCTGGGGTCTGAACTCAGGGGCACTGTCCCTGAGCTTTACTGCTAAAGGCTTGCACTAGTCTCCTACTTTGTCAGTCAATGGGTCTTGACTTCTGGTCCTGGGCACTGTCCCTGAGCTCTTCAGCTCAAGAGGAATGCTCTGCCACTTGAGCCTCAGTGCCACTTCTGGTTTTCTGGGGCGGGGGGAGGAGGGGGTTGTGGTGGTGGTAATTAATTGGAGATAAGAGTCTCATGGACACAGACTTTCCTGCCTGTGCTGGCTTTGAACTGTGATCCTCAGATCTCAGCCTACTTGCAGCCTTTTGGTGATTAATTGGAGGTAAGTACCTCTTGGGCTTGCCTAGGCTGACTTTGAACTGAGATCCTCTTAGATCCTAGCCTCAAGTAACTAGGATTGCAGGGTTTTTGTTTTTAACTTTTAGCTTACCTTGTTCTAAGAGTCTCTAATAACATTAGTTAGAGGACTTCTTTTTTCCCCCCAGTCTGCCTGACAGTTTCTGATTTTGAGCATGCTTTGGCTTTACTGTCTGACTCAGCTCGTCCCAGCTATCCAGCGGTTTCAGTTCCCGTTCCTCTAATGTAGTGAAAGGGTGAAAATAAACTGGTTTAAATGTTCTTCAAACTCTTTTAATTGGTTAGCTGTCCATGTTATACCAAATACAATACTTAAATTGAAGACAGCATAATTTTCAGTGTTTTTATGTTCAAAGTTGAAATGAGAAAGCCCAACAAATAGAGTAGATTTACTTATTGAGCATTTTGCCTCAGGAAAGGTTTAGCTCTAGGCACTTTAAATCGGACTTTATTTGCCTAGAAGATACTTCGAAAAAAGTACATGTAACTACACTGGTGCCACACTCCAGTGGGGCTTACAGTGTTGTGAATCCAGGCTTTCCTTTGCTTGGGTGAAGGGCTTAGTCAATTAAAATAGTAACTGGTGTCTTGGGCCTATAATCCTAGCTACTCAGGAGGCCGAGATCTGAGTATCACGGTTCAAAGCCAGCCTGGGCAGGAAAGTCGGAGAGACACTTATCTCTAATAAACCACCAGAAAACCAGAAGTGGCGCTATGGTGCTGTGGCTCAGTGGTAGAGCACAAGCTTTGAGCTGAAGAGCTCAGGGACAGTGTCCTGGCCCAGAGGTTCCCCCTCCCCATGGCCCCCCCCTTCCCCACCACAAAAATTAAAAAAAGATAGTTATAAGGCCTAAGGAGATTTGTAAAACTCATCTTCATTGTATAATCCTTCCAGGCTTTCAGTGCTTTGTATTAGTAATTTGAGTTGGCTTATTGCTATATTACCAGTTTCTTTATAATTCGTTGCTTGCTGTTTCTCCTCAGTATGATATTTGATTTTCAATGATAGAATGCTTAAATGGTTCTTTCATAAACTTCCCATTACACAATTCTGATCACTTCTGTTTAACATTATCATAAATTAAAAATTTTTTTTCCAAACATTTTTTTTTCCATTCGTATTTGGGGAAAATTCCTCAGGAGATTTAATCATTAACCCAGAAGTGAATGTCATTGGTTGAGATTGCTACTTATGTTTCCATTAAGTAGGAGAACTTTGCAATAATGATAGAAGTGAGTCTAGCTCTAGACAAACTTTTGCACAGTTGCCAGTGAATTGCTTTTTTCTTTCTTTTTCTATTTTATTCTTTTTTTTCTTTTAAAGACATTAGAGCATTTGGCAAAGTGTAAAGATCTGTATAGATTGATGCTACTATATATTGATGTTAAGTTTTCTTTTTTTTGGGGGGGGGTCCGGTCGTGGGGCCTGAACTCTGGGCCTGGGTGCTGTCCCTCAGCTCTTCAGCTCAAGGCTAGCACTCTACCACTTGAGCCACAGCACCACTTCTGGCTTATTTTTGGGGGCTTATGTGGTGCTGAGGAATCGAACCCAGGGCCTCAGGCATGCAAGGTAAGCGCTCCACCACTGAGCCACCTTCCCAGCCCAAGTTTTCTTTTTTGTTTCATTTTATTTTATTTTATTGTAAAGGTGATGTCCAGAGAGGTTACAGTTACATAAGTAAGGTAATGAGTACATTTCTTTTTGAACAGTGTTACCCCTCCCTTGTTTTCTCTCGCTCTCTCTTCTCCCCCAAGTTGTACTGTTCATTCTTCATTGACTTGTACCAAAGCAACAATAGGGAGTTAGGATCTCTCCCCCGTCCCTTTAAAAAAAAAATCATTGTCCTTCCTTTTGTTTCTTAGGCTATAACTTCTTCGGGGGGAGGGGGAGGGAAGGCTGGCTGCATTTGAGGAGATAAATGAAATTCTGTGGGGTGTGAGTTGGTATTTCAGCACTGCTATCTAATGTGGCATGAGATCCATTTGCCTGGTTTTGAGACAGGTTAGTGGACACTGTCTACTGTTAAATGTCTTATCTCTACTTAGTTTTATCTGGAGCTTTTTTTTTTTTTGAGGGGTTTTGTACTTTTTGAAGAATTTGAATATTGAAGAAGAAAAACTATGAAGATAGGCAAGAGTCATATATCTACTCAACACTAGAATGGCTCAAAGTCTTCACATGGCTGTTAGTTGTGAATTATGGGTTTTCTTCTTTAGCTAGTAAGATCTAGTAGAAACTATCACTTTAAAAGAAAAATTGAACTAAATTGAACTCTTCAAATAGTGCATATTTTGACCTTGGTCTCTATACACCATAGCTTCACTTTGAGCTCTAGCACCTGCATGCCCACCTTTTCAAGGCTTACTTTTAGTTCCTCCTTTTTCTGTGTGTGATGCTGCTGTGGAACTTTATTGAGTTTGAATTGGGCTTGACACTTGCTAGGTGGGCAGTCTACCACTGAGCCATGCATGCTTCCAGCTCCAACAGGACTCTTTAATGTTGGCTTTATTTTTTAATTCTTAAAATTGGGTGGGGAGATAGACATAAAGAATCTACACAGAGAATGTCCTAAAACCTTACAAAGTATAGGCCCAGCACAAATTTTTATTGTGTAGTAGTGGAATGTCAATACTTTGAATTTTGTTTGTTTGCTTGTGTGCGCGCGTTTGTGTGTCTGTGTGTGCGTGCGTGCGTGTGGGGGTGGGTATATGTGTGTGAGTGAAAGGGTACCCATGTACCCAGATTGATCTTAAACTACAATCCTCCCTTCTGCCTCCTAAGTGCTGAGATTACAGACAGACACATAATGGATTTTTTTTTGGGGGGGTCCAGTTGTGGGGCCTGAACTCTGGGCCCGGGCGCTGTCCCTCAGCTCTTCAGCTCAAGGCTAGCGCTCTACCACTTGAGCCACAGCGCCACTTGCGGTTTTTTCTTTTTTTGCTTATGTGGTGCTGAGGAATTGAACCCAGGGCCTCATGCATGCAAGGCAAGCGCTCTACCACTGAGCCACCTTCCCAGCCCACATTATGGATTTTTTCAAAAAAGTTTTATAGATTTATCTGTCCCTGCTTTTAATTTTAACCTTTAATTTTTACATTCATCTAAGATATATAGGTGACCTGAAAACCCTCATGATTTACCAATAGTCTGTTTAGAACATATCTAAATGTATGTTTTCTAAGCTGTAGAAAAGGAAAATAGACATGTCCCCCTCAATTCTTGATAATGTAGGTTTGATCTCTCTACTCATCAGTCCTCAGAAATTTATCTATTGCAGCCCAATTTATTTATACATGGAATAGGCTTTGGGATATAGTGCTCAATAGCTTTGACATGTGTCTGGTTTAGAGCTGTACTTCATTTTCATTCCTGTCTTTATTGGGTATGGAGGGGAAGTATAAAATAGATACAGTTCTGGGTAAGAAGCAATTTGGAAGTTTGCACGTCATGAAAACACTCTTGTAAAAATATGTTTTATTCAGTTAGTTGTGGGAAATCAGCAAGATTACAGATTATTTGAGTTTTGACTTAAATCATAATGTGGGCTACAAGCCCTGCTTTAGTCAATAGGCACATTGTCTATAATTAGCATATCCAGTGTACAATGTGGAATCTAGCATCTAGAACTCTAGGATGAGTCCTCAGATGTCTTTAACGAAGGGAGAGAAGGATCATTAACTGGACAGCATGATTCCCATAGGGGAAATGTCAGAGCTGGCACGAGAAGTTTCATCTCTAGATTCCAAGTTTTTTCTTTTTTGTTGCTATTCGAAGCTGGTACATTCTAACCTCTGCTTATCTTAAAAGACCAATTTCATACTAACAAATGTTTACAGATACTAATGTTTTAAAAATATTATTCCATAAAAACATATTTGTCCTGTCAATCATTTGGTAATCTCTCCCCATCTCCTCTTCCCATTTTCTTTAAAATAAATCCAGCAAATTTGGTTTCAACTCCCATTTTACTTTAGAATATTGGGACTTTTGCTAGGAGTATGGTTTAAATGATAGCCTAATACTTAGTAAGTACAATGCCCTATAGTTCAAATCCCAATTCCTTACACACACACACACACACACACACACACACACTTCGTTTGTAAGTAAATTTGATTAAAATTTATTAGTCAAATCAGATTTTACTTCGATTTGAGGGAATCATGGAATTGTATAACAGAAAACTTAGCAATTGTTCTATTCTACTAAATTTATGTGGTTGCTATAAAGCTATTAACCCTAGTTAAAGGCAGACAGATTGTCTTGTACGCTAGAGATAAAATATTAAATAACAATGTTCATTTTATATTGCTTCAGACTGTTGAGTATGTATAAAATAGATTATGAAAGTTGAGATTTATTACAGTACCAGAGATTGTATCCCTGAGCCTCACACATTCTAAACAAATGCTATATCACTAAGCTATACTTCCAGCCCAGCTGGGATAGTTTTAATATGGGTTAAGAGGATGACATAGGCTTTAAGGCTTTGCTTTCATTTCACATTTTATTGTAAATATGTAAAATATTGACTTGGCATATAAAAATACCTATTAGTATCAACCTGTCTTTCTAAAAATAAACAACTCAGAACGGGTTTACACCTATAATTCTAGCTATCCAGGAGTAGTAGCTGAGTTGTGAGAATCATGGTTTTAAGCCAATCCGGGGCAGAAAAATCTATCTCTTTTCTTCAGTTAGCCCTAAAATACGTCCGAATTAGAGACGTGGTAGAGTGCCACTTCTGAGTAAAAAAAATCTCAACAAGAACTTGAGGCTCTGAGTTCAAGTCCAATGCCTACACACTGCTCCTCCCCTAAATAGGCAAGAAATAATGCTAGCCAAACCTCCTTTATGTTAACACCTACACTTTTTGTATGAATGAATGAGTCATTTTCAGACCAGTTACTTTTCTAGTGTACGTCTTGATGGCAATGTATCTTTTACCTCTTTAATTTCTCCATGGGCTTAAAAATTAATCCTTCCAGATTTATAACTTCTCTGTGTAGTAAAGTGTGTTGAAAAATAAGACTGCACGTGCGATGAAGGCTTTTAAAAAATATTTCTGGGGCTGGGAAGGTGGCTCAGTGGTAGAGTGCTTGCCTTGCATGTATGAGGCCCTGGGCTCGATTCCTCAGCACCACATAAGCAAAAAGAAAAAAGCCAAAAGTGGTGCTGTGGCTCAAGTGGTAGAGCGCTAGCCTTGAACTGAATAGCTGAGGGGCAGCGCCCAGGCCCAGAGTTCAGGCCCCATGACAGGACTCCCTCCTCTCCCCGCCTCCAAAATATTTCTGAACCTGAGTGTTATTTTCTTTGTGAAAGCATAGTACTATACCTAAAGGAATAACAGACATAAACTTTCAGTTGTACTAAAACCCAGTGAAGTGTTTAAAAACAAAATGTTTAGGTTCAAGTGAAGCAAAATATGGTTGGTTATTTGTGCATTCATCATGATAGAAATAGCTTAGATATTATGTTTACTATAAAACTTGCTTATTATGTATTTTCCATGTGTTATTGGGGTATAGTGCTTTTTAATGTTATTTATTACATTGTCAGTGTGCACCTTCTTTTTAAATAATGCTTTAAATTAATAAGGTATATTACAATATAAATTTGACAAAGGTAAAAGTCATTAAATCTTTTCATTCTGTATGTGATAATTAAACTATCATTCTTTCCTAGGGGAAAAATAGTGTTCATTATTAACACAAAGAACACACAGAGAAAAAAAATAACTTCTTTATAAAATTTAGCGTACGCAGCAGGGGGCACCAGATGAAGGAAAGAAATGAATTCTTACATTTTAAATCTACTATAGCCTGTATCCTGTGGTTGATGGTTACATTTTACTTTTCTTGATGATTGTAAATGTCTTGATTTCTAAAAAGTATCTTGTAGATGAGATTGATAATTATTCTCCCTTATTAATCCAGTTGAAATGTCTTAACCAGATTACTAATTACAATCCCTTTTCCTTAAATATATACTATTTTTAGAATTTTAAAAAAGAACCTAACCACTTTCAATGCTTGTTTAGTGCAATGTCTTGAGTACCTTTTTCTACAGAGTTTTTTCATTGACAAAAGAAAGAAAAGCCCCAGGTTTAATTTAGAGTTCTTTTAATATGAATAGAATGATTTTTTTTATACCTGGAAACCTGTTCTTTATAGATAATAGTTAAGATCTTTGTTACATATTATATATGAACAGTGATGTATAGAGTATATGATACATTTAATTTGCAGCAAAATTACTGGTTATAGTTGAGTGGATTTGTTGGATATTTGTTTTCAAGAGGCTTATTTTTAGTGTTGGTGGCATCATAACACAGTGTTACTCCCCTCTCTGTCATTTAGTCCAATATCAGATGGAAATGATGCGGAGCCTCCGCCATGTAAACATCGACCATCTCCACGTGGGCTGGTACCAGTCCACATACTATGGCTCTTTCGTCACCCGGGCGCTTCTAGATTCCCAGTTCAGTTACCAACATGCTATTGAAGAATCTGTCGTTCTCATTTACGGTTAGTAGGAGGTTCCTTTATTATTCTTCTCTTCCCTTAATATTATTCCTACTATTTTCGCTTTCTTTTTTTCTCTTTTGCCTCTTAGTGAGCCTGGCAGGCCTTCTCAAGTAAATACAAACCCTGTTTCTGCAGCAGCCTCAGCAGCAGCTAAGTCTAGACAGGGTTTCCTTCTTTCTGTTTATTTTTCTTGCTATCAGAGCCCTGATGTGTACATTTTGGAATGTTGGAGTAGCTGCTTCATTTTTATTCCTCCATCTACCCTCCCTCATTGAAGGGGGCTGGTGGAACTAGACCAGATGTCTAACAAACACCGATTGCTGGAGTGTCTGGCTCTGTACGTGACTGACCAATCATAACACAGTGTGCCAAGTTTTTCTTTTTCTTTTTCTTTTTTTTTTAAACCTCTGACAGCAGCATACAAAACCTGGACTGTTTCTTAGCACAAAGATTTTTTTCTTTTCGGCCTATTTAATGGTGTTTCCTCAAGCTCTCCAGACCAGATGTTCTGTGCTGTATCAGAACTGTAGGCAATTTAACAGCTTTATAGCCTTCCCCCTCCCCAAACACTCACAGTTTGCCATATCTGGCAGACTTGCATATAGTTTCCAGCTGAGAAGTAAATGTAACGTCCTGAGTATCTGTCAGAAAAAATACTAATGAATACGATCAATCTTATGAGCTGCCCCCAAATTGTTTCAGTATGTTAACAATTGGATTACAGTAAAGAACAAGTTGTTAAAGTGTACTTATATTGGCTGGAAACATTGCATCATCAGACCTTGATGAATTTTCCACTTGTTTCAATCTATTTTGGTTTTCATTTTATCACCTATTGCTAAAAGTTTCACTGTGTTAAGTTTCAGACAACATGAATGTTAACACAGGTTTTAGACGAACATTGGCATGCCAGAGCCGTTATCATGCGGCAAGTGCTAAGCTCCCTTACTCACGAGTGTTTAAGCAGTTACTTTTGACAAAATTTGTTTCTCTAAAACTAAAAACGACACTTGTATGATAGCACTTTGATTTAGTGGTTTTGTTTTTACAATCTGCTTAAACTTAAGAAATATGAGCAGTGATCATTAGGATGGGTTTATATTGTTTGCTGGGCTATTCATTTAAAATTAGCTGAATGAAAACTACACAGATGCATGTGGTATTTTTTTGTTTGTGTTTTATATTCATAAGTACTTTCCTTCTAATGTAAAGAATGTATAGAGTATATGTTATATTTAATTTGCAGCAAAATTACTCGTCCTAGTTGAGTGGATTTGAAAGTATCTTAAGTATATTTTGACTCTCCTGTTTATATTATAGGGAGGAAATTATTTTCCCTATCATAAGCAGGATAAGAGTCAGTACATTTTCCCTTACTGTTGACTATAAATGGTTTGAATATGTTCAACTCGTGCTACCATTTTATCTTGACCTTTATTTGGCAAAGATTGTGTGATAAGTAACAATGTGCCTAGAATCCGTATTAATGAGCATTGGTGTGACAACATTCTTAGCAATTTCTTTCTCTTCTCCTTATTTAAGATCCCATAAAAACTGCCCAAGGGTCTCTCTCGCTGAAGGCATACCGACTGACTCCTAAACTGATGGAAGTTTGTAAAGAGAAGGATTTTTCCCCTGAAGCGTAAGTGTTTGGTGGCCCGAGAGGCTTATGGTAAAGGACTGGGTTTCTTTTCTTTTAAGATTCCAGTTTGCCACATTTATTGAATCCTTGGTTGTGTTGTGGTAATGGTTTTGCCATGTGGACTGTAGAAATTTTCTGCATGCCGAGTGCCACTTGATCTTTCCTTTTCCATGCTTAAATTATTCTTTATAGAACGTCTCTTCTATTCTCACCCAGGGTGAATTCAGTCAGAGCAATAATTAGCTACCGTATTTAAAGGGATAAGGAATAAAGGGAGTTAGAAAGATTGGTCAGCAGCTGTCAGATTGTAGACTCTGTGTCACACTGCTTGTGAACCACATGTCTTGTTTTTTGAGCTTTTATATCATGCGGGGGGTGGGATAGATGAAGACCTTGTAAGTATTCAGTGAAAACTCTGGCCTATTGGAAATCTTGTGGATAATATATAGGTATAGAATTGATGGGTGAAACAGTTTTGTGCTTTTACTTAACAGTATTTGGTGGTATTTTTAAAAGGGTTATATATATTTTCTGTTAATTGTTAAAAAAATACATTAGGGAATCAAGGTTAGTAGCTTTGACTTTATGGAGGACAGTTCTCTATTTTACTGTTTGGTTCCTAAAATAAATTAGGGTGAAGGGATTTTTAAAAAGAAAAGCTAACCCCTGAACAATTTCTGAATATGGAGTTGAAACTAGAAGTTGTGTTCTGAACTGCTAAATGTGAAATCTCTTGTGACTCTTCTACTAGTTGTTAATCTTTTTAGTTCAGTATGCTTTAAAAATGAACCTTCCGAGGAATATATAATACTTCTCCTCGTGCGATACTTAAGTGTTTTTAGATGTAAATTATGTTGCATGATTTTACAGTGACACATTTTAGCATCAGTGAAATTTTAAGAATACATGATTACAAAGAATGAATAGTTTCTTTGACCAAGAACATTATATTCCAGGCTTATAGTTCACATTCAGATAATGGTCAGTTACTCAAACCACTGAATTTATATTCATCTCTGTAAAATTCTATTCCCCCTGTCTAATTAGATAAAATGTTTGAAAACGCTCAATTTAATTCTCACTTTTAACCACTAAAGTATTTTTAACATGATTTACAGATTGAAAAAGGCAAGTATAACCTTTGAGCACATGTTTGAAGAAGTGCCGATCGTAATTAAAAATTCCCATCTGATCAATGTCCTAATGTGGGAGCTTGAGAAGAAGTCAGCTGTGGCAGATAAACATGAATTGCTCAGTCTCGCTAGCAGGTAAGTGACCCTTCCTAATGAAAGGTCCCTTTTTCATCAATTTTTAGAAAAGATTGTTTTACATAAACTTCCCCTGTGGAGCAAGAAAAAAGTTACCGAAGGTTTTTTTTGAAATTACACATATTGGTAATAGCATGTAGTATTTGTCTGGTCCTATTAAGATCCCACATAAACCATCAAATAGACACAATGAAAAAAGTAAACACCTTGTTTCAGGATGCTAATCATGGCAAGAAGCACTTACTGTTGCCTTTGCTGTATCACTTATACCACAATGTGGCAAGTGCCCGCTAAGGAGGGCTTTTATTTGAATAGACATTATTTACACTGTGCTGAGAGGCTTATGGTATTATATCTGGATACTTATTAATGACCAGGAGAAAGATGGATATTTTATTTCTTTTACTTGTTATGTTTGCCCTTGTACAAGTGCAGGCTCTTCAGTAGTAAACTTTTAGTTATTTGAATGGGCACCCAAAATTAGCTTTTTTTTTTCATTAGTGGTAATAGGATTTATTTTTTCTAGTTTTACTAACGACTTTCTTTTTGCTATGTAGTTGGTAAAATAATACTATATTGCTAGAACACTGACAGAAGAGTTTCCAGATTGTTTCCTTTATAAAATTAATATTTTTTCCTCTTCAGCCTCTCCTCCTTCAATTTCTTACTCTGATTGTTGTATTTTTGGAAGTGCTGGGGATTGAGTGCCAGGCCTCACACATGTTAGGCAAGTGTTCTGCCACTGAGCTACCACCCAATCCCTCAGTCTCTTACTGTCAGCTGAAATGTGAGTACTGCCACATGCGTAGTTCTCTTAAATACCCTTTTAAGCTTTATTTTAGTGTTTGCATGTGTCTGATGAGGAGGCAGCAGGGTTACAACGTAAAATGAAATGGTCTGAGTAGATAATTAATATATTTGATGGCTGGAAGAAACAACACTTTTTTTTTTTAAAGCAAACATGGAACAGAACAGGAATTCTGTTATTTGTCAGATTTCCAGTCATCTTTGATAGAAGCTTTTTTGTCAAAAAGAAAGCAAAAGAAAAGAACATTTCAAAATTTTTCTTCTCCCAACATGAACCAAGAAGGACCAGAGACAAGGTCAGGCTGTGGCAGAAATGCCACTGTCTATGGTGTTCATCATAAAGGCCACCAGAAAGTTTTGACAGAGCAGTGAAATGGAAACCAAATGGTAAATGTGGTGCTAAGTGATACAGCCAGGTAGCAAGGCTGATTTGGCACCAAAAAGGGTATTGTTTGATTGCTAACATAAATTCTTAATAGTCTCTAAATTTGTCTGTTTTAAAAAGTTACATTTTTCTTTATTGCTTTTAAAAGTAAACTTGGAACACCTGTATTTAAAGCATTGAGCTAAAAATTGTTTTCAGCATGCAAGGTTACAATGTGATGTATTAAGTATAAAGTAATAAGTGATTTCAAATTTTCTACATGAGAATTTTGCTTACAAAATTCATGTCTTCACCTTTTCTTGAGCTTCCTTTACTGAGCATACAAAACAAATACAACTCTTATGTGGCTGTTACTTGACTAATAAGTTGATCTTAATACGTCCATTGCTTTAAAGCAGTAGCTGTAGACAATACTCCCAGCTAACTATAGCAGTAAAGACCTAGAAAAATATTAGTTGTATTTTCTATATTCTTATATGAAATAGGAAAAGAGGCCCTTTGCTCTCCCTGTGTTCCTGTTGGGAGAGAAGAAAATGTAGCAATATTCCATTGTATTCCTGAACTATTACATTGAGCCAAATGGATGTTATTTTAAAAGAATCTTAATTTTTAATTTCTAACATTAATAAGTCAATGGTGGTGATCAAGCCAGTTACCATATATGTTTTCGTAAGAAGCCTCAACAGAAATCATTGTTAGACACTGGTTTAAACATTTTATTGATCTTTTTTTTCATGTGTATCCCAGTTCTTTATTTACCTGTGCATACAATGTACTATGCTTGCTTTCATTTGAAAGACTTTTTGTTTAAAGTTTTATTATATGGAAGTTCTATTATGGTTATTTCATAACAGCCTTTATTAATTAAAAATATGTAATAGAAGCTTTGCAGCTTTTCACACATGAAAAACAATTGTTTTTATATTCTCTTGTTTAAAAAAAACTAAAGGAGAGCATCTTACATGGTGGGTAATAAGCAAAAATTGATACTGTAGTCACGGCTGGCTTAGCACTCCATCTCCCCGGTTCACATCTGTTTAAGTTATCTGTTTTCAGTTCTTTGTTTCCTTGGCAATAAAAGGAAAGGCTGTATTACTGAAACTCCTAACAGCAACTCCCTGTTTCAGTAAGCTAGTTGAACTGATACTGAAAAAACTTGTAAAAATTTCTCTTGGTAATGGATCCGATTTTCTGTGAAAAGCTGTGAAATAATTATATATTGGTAATTCCTGGAGCTCTTCAGGGCCTATACTGAGTGGCTTTGTGGTAGTTTCTGATGGTTATATTTCTAAAGAACATTATAGTAATATAAATTAAGAAATTTCTAAAGTTTATATGTTTATCACAGTGTTCTTTGGCTGTACATATACTTGTAGCACATAATATTAATAGTTTAAAAGACATGTTTGGTGGAATTTAATAGTACTTTTCTCATTTGCTAAAATTGTTGTAGCTCAATTCCCAAGGTTTAAGGTCTTACTCCAAATAACAGATTTTTCTTTGCCTATAGCAGTTACTCTCCTTTATGTTTTCTTTAGTGTCATGTCTTCCCAGACACAGAATTGATATGCACTTTCCTTCTTCCTGATTTCCTTTTGTACTTAATAGGCCAAATGATTTATTTAACAACTAGTCATGGAGCTAATGGCATTTCTTATACTGAATGCAGCTCCCTGGGACTCAGTTCTTTCGCCGGTGAAAAGGAAAGGATCAGTTCTCTCACCATATCTTGACTTCTTGGGACCGGCTCAGTTGAGACATCCTCCTCCATAGATTTTCAGTTTCTCTCTATCTAGATTCTTCTTGTTTTCTTCATTGACTTGTTTTTTCCCATTATTACCATTGCTGCTGCTGCTACTACTTCTACTACTACTGCTGCTACTAGTACTACTACTATTTTGGGCCAGTTCAGGCCCTTGAACTCAGAGTCTCAAGATCTTCCTTGACATTCTTGCTAATGACTGGCACTCTACTGCTTGAGCCACACCTCCAAAGTAGTTTTTTGTTGGTTAATTGAAGAATCTCAGACTTTTCTGCTTGGGCTACCTTTGTACCACAGTCTTCTAGATCTGAGCTTCTTGAGATCTAGAAAAAGAAGCCATCAATACACAGCTTAAAATATTTAACTTTTTATATAAATTGAAAGAATACAATAGAACCCACAAGTAAACTTTTGCTTAGATTCTCTAATTGTACATCTTGTCACATTTGAAACCCCCTGCCTATATACACAAAAAAATTCTGAATAATTTCTAAGAAGATGGTAAAATATTTATTTCATTTTACCAACTGAAAATAAGGACATGTCAGCATTCAAGTCTGGCTCATCTTCTTCTTTTATATGCTAATCCTGGATTGAACTCCAGCCTGGTGTTGTCCCTGAACTTTTTTTGCTGGAAGCTAGCACTCTACCACTTGAGAACCACATCTCCAATTCTGGCATTTTGTTTGTTTTTTCGATGGTTAATTAGAGTTAAGATTCTCTAGTCTCACAGAGTTTCCCTGCCCAGGCTACCTTTGAATCGTGAGCCTCAAATTTCAACCACCTGAATTGCTAGGGTTATAGAATGAACCACCAGTGCTCATTATTATTATTATTATTATTTTTTGTCGGTCATGGGGCTTGAACTCTGGGCCTGGGCGCTGTCCCTCAGCTCTTCAGCTCAAGGCGAGCGCTCTACCACTTGAGCTACAGCGCCACTTCTGGTTTTCTAGTGGTTTATTGGAGATAGGAGTCTCATGGTCTTTCCTGCCCAGGCTGGCTTTGAACCGCGATTCTCAGCCTCCTGAGTAGCTAGGATTACAGGCGTGAGCCACTGGCGCCCGGCTCTACCAGTGCTCATTATTAACATCCAATTTTTTTTACCTTCTGCCACATTTTCTCTTTAGTTTTATAGATAAACTTCCTGATAGGATTTTCTGTCAGTCTCTGTGTGTATCCTTCTTTCCACTTAGCCCACACTGTAGTGTTCCATTGTGTAGTGAGAGTTCTCACCATTAAAAAACTTTCACTGGATGATGAGACTCCACAGCATGCAATATTGTCCATAAACCCTCCTTCCTGGAACTCTTTCTTCAGAGTCTATGAAATTGCAGCTTTAGTGGGTTATTTCTCATTGTTCACAGTAAACTCTTGCTCATCCCTAAAATGTCAGTGTTTGTCAGGGTCAGTCTCCCCAACATTCCTCAGGTGATGTCATCCCGTTTCCATGACTTTTGCTACCTTAGGCCAGGACTCATTAGTTTTCTTCCTGATGACTTTCCCAGTCCACTGACTTCCTGCTTTTAGCCTTTTCCTTTCCCAAAATTGCAATGATCTTACTAAATGCAAATTGAATTCTCATAGTATTCCTTTGCTTAAAATCTTTGGCTAGTTCCCTTTATCTTTAGAATAAAATCCAAACCTACATTCCAAGCTTCCCACTATTACTCTTGTCTACTTTAGTTTCATAATTCTTTTGCTCAATTTTGTACTTGTGCTATCTTCTGGCCTGCTAAATTATATGTGTTTCCCTAAATGTTTTCATGCTAGGGTGTCTGAATGCTGCTAGTGTCCATTCACCTTCATTGTCTGATACATTCAGTTCAAACTTTGGTGCCAAATAATAGGGGAGGATTTCACCAAACTATTCTTGTTATAGTTTACTAAATCTCTGTTACAGCAATTTCTCACAATGTTGAGTTGATCTACTTAATTTCCTCTTTGACTAGTGTATGATAACATATATAATTTAATCCTTAATACCTAACAGAATGCCTGGCAAAGTTAAGAATGGATGGCCTCAGTGCATGTTAAAGAATGAGGGTGATGCAGCATTGCTAAATTTAGTCACCTAGTTATTTGGTAACTAATGTGATTAATCAGTGGATCTGGACATTTGGTTAGCTGTTGGATAAGAAAAAGTTTAATTCCTCACCTTGCACCATATGTTCAAATATTTGCGTTTGGGTGGATTAAATAAAGCTACTACAAAATTAGAAAATGGCATAAATGATGATTTCTGGAGAAGTAATGTTTTAAATTTCATAGTAATATTTAAACTGCAATGAAATAAGATAAATATGAAAAAAACAACATAAAAGAAGCATTTGATTCCTAGATAAGCGGAGTTATTAGGCCATGTTACTGAACTAAAATTGCCATAGTTACCACCAGACTGGGATCACACACACACACACACACACACACACACACTCACTCACTCACTCACTCACTCACTTACTCACTCACACTGTTCTTCCACTATTGAAGAGTGAGCCAGATTTCCTAATTTTCTTGAGGCTACAGATAAAATCTTTTTTGTCGTTGTTATTGTTTGCCAGTGCCACAGTTTTGTATCACCCCAGGACCCACTTTATATTGTCGTGAAAAGGTCTTGTTCACGCAAACCATGTTGCCTGGCGGGTGCTAATAGGCTTCCTATGTGTGATTTGGGGGTGGGGGGGAAGGTGCTAACCATTCCAGGCCCTCCTCTTTTGTTTTAGTTCTATTTTTGGTTTTTTGTGTTGTTATTGTCGTTAATTTGTTTGTAGAGTACCTGAGCCACACCTACCTATATCTGCCAATTCTTGCCTGCATTGGCCCTTCAGCACTTACACTCTCCCTTTCTCTGGAATACTCTCTTGCATGTGTTCACTCCTGATCTTTCACGTTTAGCCTGTCATTTCCTTGAAGAATTCTTACTATGCCCTTTTCATCTCTGAGACAGTGTCTGCCTCATTCATTATTGTCTCCTTACTTGTTAATATACTGAAGCTGACACATGATAGGTATTCAGTGGTTATCTGCTTGAAACTATGGTGACTGACTCCTCTTCATCAGAGTATGAGTAGTTAGTAGCCATATATATGTGCTTTGCTGTGAGATGGTTGATCATTGTATCTGTCATTAGTATCACTTTATAAAAAGATTTTAGTAAATGAGTTGCAGTAGATATTCCCTGGAGAGAAAAAAAAAAAGAACGACAATAGTACTGTGGATTCAAGAACAGACAGGAGGCAAGAATCCCCTTCATCTGGCTCTGCAGAAATGGCTCTTGTTGCTGTTAGAACCTGCTGTATAAAGGAATGGCACAAAAAGTCTTAATTTTTTTGCATGGTTCTTTTCCTTTGACTACTGATTTAAAACTAAGGCATATTAAAGGGAAGGTTGTGGGGTCCTGAGTTTAAATTAAACTTCGTTTTATAAAATGTCTTATAAATGTCTCACTAGATTTTTACTTTTTTTCTTTTTTATCTTTAAGCATTTGTTTAAAGGAGTTGCCATTCAAAAAATTAGTACATGAATACAAGTGAATCTTGATCAGTGTCATCCCTTTTATCATTCTCTATCTCTATCAACTTCACGCCTCTCATTTTTTTTAAATTTTGTGGAATCTGCACTGAATTTTATGACTCCATTCTCCCGCAGATCCTCTCTTCATTCACCTCCCTCCCTCTCCTTGGTCTCACCTCTTCCCCTTTCGAGTTCCTGATTCTTACCTGGCCTTAACAGTTCTTAAGGCCTCATGCACTATTTCAGACACTTCTGAGGTTACAGCGATGAATTAAGTATGGAAAGTTGAATAACAAAATGACACAGATTCTTTCCTTTACCCTTGCTTTTATATATACATGTGCTCATGTTCTTTTACAAAAAAGGAGATTAGGTTAATATCTCAGAACTGTCAGAGCAGTAGCAAAGCCATACTTTATAAAGAATGGCATGTCAATGTATTTACATTTATTTCAGCAACCATTTGGGGAAGAATCTACAGTTGCTGATGGACAGAGTGGATGAGATGAGCCAAGACATAGTGAAGTACAACACCTACATGAGGAACACTAGTAAACAGCAGCAGCAGAAACATCAGGTTTGTGCTGGGGAAAATAGTAACAGTACACATTTCTATGTGTGCTGCTTCAAGAGTGGTCTTCAGATGGTATAAATTATCTTGGTGATGTATTAGCTAGTTAGCTAATTACTCATACTTTAAAAAGCCTGTTCTTTAGTGCTGTGTTTCTATTATTTGCGCATTGTACTTAAAAACAACTGTCATAAAGAGTTGGTCTGTTAAACTCAGGGTATAATGCCACGGTTATGCAAATAAGAGATACATTTATTGAGAAAATCAGAAGCAAAGAGATTCCAGAGTGTCACAGCTCATTTCTTTACTAACTGTAATTGGTTTGATAGTGGCTCATTGCAGCATAGTTAGCAGTCTTCAGTTCATTTTAAAAAAAACTGAGCAATTGTGATTAAGACCAAGCAATTTTAATAGGAAATAATAGACCAACTGCTGGGAAATTAGATAGTATAATACAGACCAAAAAAGACCCTAGAATTGCTTGAATATTTTTATATGAACATATACATATACATATATACACATACATGTGTGTATGTGTATACTGATACACAGAGTTAAGGTGGCTATTTAACCTTTCCTGTGTTAGTGTTACCTGAAGATAACATTCTTTTCATACTTTCTGATATATTGTTTTTGGACTATAGCTTCAAAATGGTCTTAGCATTTGATTCATAAGTAAGTTGATTTCAGAATATTCTTTCATTGTGAAAATGTTGTATGTTACATATGACTGTGCTCCTTGATAAAGATTTGCCTAGGTGTGAGTTCATTACTTGGTTGCTGAAGTTAGGATGCATTTTTTACCCCATTGTTAACCTCTCGCTCAGTAATTATCTACTTCTTATGATCTCTATTGATTCCAGAATGAGTTTTATTTCCTGAATCATTAGTTTCAGACTAGAGTTGCTCCAAAAGAATTTTCTTCTATGATTGCCATAATTAGGTTCTTAGAAGCAAGTGACAAGATAGTGCCATTTATAAAGTGAAGATTAGAACTCAGAGCCATGGTGTTTTGCTGTGGTACAAGTCATTTTGTCTCCTCACACTGAGGGAAAAAAATAACCAAATCATCTTCTCCATGATTTTAGTATCAGCAGCGTCGCCAGCAGGAGAATATGCAGCGCCAGAGTCGAGGGGAACCCCCGCTCCCTGAGGAAGACCTGTCTAAACTCTTCAAGCCGCTCCAGGCCCCCGCCAGGATGGATTCCCTGCTCATTGCAGGTATGTTAGGGGTGCAAGACATGCTGCTGCTTCTCCTTCTTGAGGAAGCAGGAGACAGACAGCGAGAGATTTGCAAACATCAAATTAGGCCATAATAACCAGGGTATTTAAAGTGCCTTAGTTCCTTTCAGTGCTTTCACTTAGTTTATGAGTGTTTCTGAGATGTCATTATAAGCTTTCTAAATTGGAAACTGAATGACTTTATTTCACTCATCACGATGAAAAAAGTTTACAGTCTCAATGCAAAGGTCATGTGGTTTAAGCCCCTTTTCATCATCTGCTCTGGTAGTGTGTATACTGTGTACTTGAATTGGAGTTTCTCTCTTGAAATTATTGCCCTTACTTTGATTATGATTACATGATTATAATTCTGGATGACCTTCTTCTGGGAATGATTATCATTTAGAACTTTCCCACCCTCCCTCCCCTCCTTCTTCCTTCCCCCTCCTTCTCCCCTCCCCCTCTTTCCCTCCCTCTCTCTAGTAGTACAAAGGAGTTGCAATTCAATAAGTTTGTAGGTCCAATGCACCTTGATCAATATCACTCCCTTCTAACACTTCTCCCCCATCTTTCCCAGCCCCACCCATATCCGTAGGTTACCTGGAATTACCTTTCAATGGTAGAGTCCTTGAGTCCTATAGAGATAATTTTTAATATATACTAACCATATTCTTAATTAGGCCATACCAAATTTCCATAGAAATATTATCATATGCCATTTCATTCTAATAAAGTTTATTTATTAGAGTAAAAACTTGCTTCAACAAATGGTAATCTTTCACAGTTTCTTCATGCTATTGATGTGTTTTTGGGTAGGTGAAAATGAAAATTCCTTAAAATATTCTAATGTACATGAATACCAATTTTGGAAAACTTGGGGCCAATTCAGATATACTGTTATACTTTCAAGAAATGTCTATTTCAGGGGCTGAGAAAGTGGCTCAGTGGCAGAGCGCTTGCCTTGCCTTGCCCTGGGTTTGATTTTTCAGCAAAAAGAAAAAAGCCAGAAGTGGCACTGTAGCTCAAGTGGTAGAGTGCTAGCCTTGAGCTGAAGAGCTGAGGAACAGTGCCCAGGCCCAGAGTTCAGGCCCCACGACCGGACCCCCCCCCCCAAAAAAAAAGTCTATTTCATTGGATAATTTGCTTAGTGAAGCAAAGCGGACTCAGCACAGGTTCTAAGAGGACTCAGCTCTTGCTCAGTCTTGGCTCAGGGGAAAAGTGCTTAAACATTCCCAAAGTTGAGACTGAAAGCCTTTCTGCTTATTTGCAGCTGATCAGGGTGAGCCAGTGCTGTCTTCTCAATTATATTAAGACACCGTTGGGTCTGATCTGTATAATCACCTCTTTGTGATTGACAGCTAATATGGCCTTATGACTAAAAACCTGGAAAAACTACACTTACATGATCAAAAGTGGAAGATGCCTTTTCAAAAGAAATTGCATTTTATGTATTATTTCTTTCTTTTTTTGGGGGGGTCCGGTTGTGGGGCCTGAACTCTGGGCCTGGGTGCTGTCCCTCAGCTCTTCAGCTCAAGGCTAGCGCTCTACCACTTGAGCCACAGCGCCAATTCCGGCTTTCTTCTTTTTGCTTATGTGGTGCTGAGGAATCGAACCCAGGGCCTCATGCATGCAAGGCAAGCACTCTACCACTGAGCCACCTTCCCAGCCCCTTATGTATTATTTCTTATGGAAAAATTGAATTGACTTAACTTTATAAATTCTTGATTCAAAGCAAAATGCTAACGATTTTATTATTCTGCTGAGTTGCTTGTTTGGTTAGTTTGCCTAGCTCATTTTACAATCTGTGGAACATCATGCCTCTCTTTGTCAAATACACAGGTCAGATAAACACTTACTGCCAGAACATCAAGGAGTTCACTGCACAAAACTTAGGCAAACTTTTCATGGCCCAGGCTCTTCAAGAATATAACAACTGAGACGAAGAAGCTTCTGGACAAGGAGTTAATGAGGATTCTTGAGATCACACCAGGGCAGCTCTTGGAAGAACTATGTGTACATTTTGAAAAGCACAGAGAATTCCTGTGCTGTCATTGCTGTCTTTGGCTGTAATGTCTCTTGCCAATAATAAAACCAAATCTCGGCAGCATTCATTTGATGTATTTATTTTATTTTTATACTTGTTTATTTCTAAAAGTTGATCAGAACCTTGACTAGGAACTTAAAATAGAGGTTGACCAGGAGCCATCACTTTTTTCTCACTCGGGTACCATGTTTCAGCTGTATGGTTCAGTGCTCCTTATCTGGACTGCTGTCATGAAACCCTGACAGCTACATGTTTTGTACGCTCTTGCTCCCAAGTTCTGTCCTAGAAGACCAGCTTTCAGCCTTTGTCCCTAGGCCTGCAGTCATTTCCATTCATGAAGGACTATGTTTTATATGGAAAGACTCATTTTACATGTATTGTCCTATTTACTGCTTTGCATTTACCTTTACATACTATGAGACATTTTGCTAATGGCAAGTGTTATTGATAAGGAAGGAAAATTTAAGGAAAAAGTAGTGCATTAGAAAAAAAGACTTGAATCATTTTGATGTTTTCAAGATGGTTGAAAGATCATCTTGTATTTATATAAGATGTACCACCTGGTGGAGTTAATCATCTGTAAGACTTAGATGATAATCACCTTGAGGTTGATCACAAATGGAAGTGAGGAAGCTGGGTCAGAAATGCTCAAGCCTGTAATACTAGCTACTTATGAGTTAGGAACTTAGATGGTAGAGGTTTGAAGCCAGCCCAGGTAGGGTCCAAAGCCTGACGGGAGGCTTGGCTCAAGTTGTAGAGCAAACAACTGAATTCAAGCCCTGGTGATGGATGGATATGATAGGACGTAGTGCAGGTCACGAGAGCAGATGAATCCCTTTTTCGATACTGCTTTCATTGATGAGACCACCAGGATTTGTCAGCTTACTTAAAACGAATTAACCTTTGCTCATTTTACTTACCTGACTCATTGATGAACTGAAAATTGGGGGCAAGAATATTAGGTGGTTTTTAAGTGTTAAGTTTACCAATGATGGAGGTATAAAGCATTCCGTGTGGTACTGTAGAGCCATTATTCGTTAGTGTGTGCATGATGAAGAAGATGCTCTTGCCAGTTTATCCAGGGTGTGAGGTTGAAAGTTGGGTTTTGCTTTAAAAGCTCAGGATCACTTTTCTAGGTCAGCCAGGTGCTGGTGGCTCACACCTATAATCTTAGCTATTCAAAGCTGAGATCTGAGGATCATTATTTGAAGCCAGCCTTGGCAGGAAAATTGGTGGGACGTTTATCTCCAATTAGCTCCTTCCCCCTGCCCCCCACAAAAAAAAAGCCAGAAGTGGAGCTGTGGCTCAAGTGGTAGAGCATTAGCCTTGAGGGCAAAAGCTTAAGAGACAACATCCAGGCCCTGAGTTCAAGCCCCAGGATTCGCGCATATGCATGCACACACACATACAAATTGTTGGTGAGACTCAACTAATAAGCCAAGTGTGGTATAATCCCAGCCTGGTTGGGTAAAAATGCAAGACTTCCCAAAATAACTAAAGCAAAGGGGTTTAAGTGGTAGAGTGACTGCCTAGCAAGCAAGAGGCCCTGAGTTCAAACCTTTGAACTGCCAATTTTTTAAAAACAAATACCTTAGGACCATGAACAGTCTAGAATCCTAGTGCTTGCTCACATATGTAACAATTAGGTGTGCATTCTTAAGAGGTGGATGTCCTGACCAAATGGAATGTAAATCTTAAAGTCTTCTACCTAAATTTTGCCCAGTTGTCTTTGAAAGAGCCTCTGCTGGAGGTATAGCGCAGTGTGGAGCACTTACCTAGCATGTGAAGCATCCTGGGTTGAACTGCCAGCATCATACACGCAAAATTAAACACATAAAGCAAAAAGAAGTTGGTTCTTATTCACACTCTCACCCACGGTGATATTTGAGTCAACACATCCATATTTGAGGACTGTTGGGCAGAACAAATACACTAATAAACAGACTAGTCATGGTCTGTGCCCTTGTGGACGGAATACTCGGATCATTTCCCTGCATTCTAATTGCCTGGATTTGAAATTTTATTGCCCTTGAAGTATCAGAGCAAAATAAAAGGAAGGAAATTCAGCTTCAACATAACCTTAATTACTGTTTATTTCATGGTGAACAAAATTCAGTTAATATTTTCTTAAGGTGTGATTCTTTTTATATAATACTGTATGATTGTTTAGATTCTTATTACTCAGGAATACTGAGAATGCACTTAATGGATGATTTTAGTAGTTGCAGGGAAAACATCAGGAAAACAAATCAATAATTAAATCGCTGTAGTTGGTAGTGTTAGATTATAGCTTTCGTTTGCCATTTTATTGCAGTGATGTATTCTGCCATTTTTCAAAAATAAACACATTGGTTCATCTGTACTTATTTACAGTTTCTTCAGGATGAAAAGAGGAATGCTCATGAGCTTGGTGTACCAGGTCTAATAAGTCATTCGTATACCCAAGACCAAAAAGACAGGGAAAGCTAGCATGTTGATGTAATGAAAAGTTGAATGTTTATAACTATGAAAGTTAAATGTTAGATATTGACCAGTAATCACTGGTGGTGGTTTAGAAAGTGCTACATTCTTCAGGTGGAAATGCCTGAGAGAGCATGTCTTCAGTCAGTCTCCTTCAAATACCTTTAATTATTTAGGGACAAATTATGATTGTATATATTTATAGGGTACCAAGTATGTTACGATTTTGGAAGACAATGTGAAATGACCAAGCAAGACATTCCCTTTGCCTCAAATATTTGACATCGTTGTGATGAGAACCTAGAAATGGGCAATATGTAGGTATTAGCTATATTCACTTCCCTGTGTAAACATCTCAAAATCATAAGCTGTCCTAACCTTTTGTGTCATTTGATTACTATTCTCCCTCTACTACTCGAGTTTAGACTTCACACATTACAAATACCACGAGAACATGCAGAATTGTTTGTATATTTCATGTGATATTCTTTCCTAATTCCATTTATTAGAAAACTTCACTTTCCCTTTGTGCTGGCACTGAACCTGATGTATATATACAATATTAATGAAGTTTTAAAATTTGAGTTGTTAATTTCATTTCTTCTTTATGTGTGTGTATGTGTGCCAGCACTGGGGCTTGAACTCAGGGAGGTCCTTGTGTTCTTCCTTAGCATATTTTTGCTCAGGGCCAGCACTCTACTACTTGAACCACACCCCACTTTGTCTTTTCGCTGGTTAATTGGAAATAAGTCAAAGTGTTTCTGCCCTGGCTGGCTTCCAACTGTGATCCTGTGATCTCAGCCATCTGAGGAGCTAGGTTTACAAGGCATGAGCCACTGGCACCTGAATGTAAATACCATTTCTAAAGTAATTTCACAACCAAATTACACAGTGCACCATTTGTCAGTACTTTTCCTTTGTATTTTCACTGAGCATCTTTTTCTATGGCAGTTTTCTATCTTATTTTTATTTATTCAATTATTTTCATTTTTGATTGGTCATGGGGCTTGAACTCTCGGCCTGGGCGCTGTCCCTGAGCTCTTCAGCTCAAGGGGAATGCTCTACCAGTTGAACCACAGTGCCATTTCGGTTTTCTGGTGGTTTATTGGATATAAGTCTCATGGACTTTCCTGCCTGGGCTGGCTTTGAACCATGATCCTCAAATCTCATCCTCCTGGGTAGCTGGGATTACAGGTCTGAGTCACCAGTGTTTGGTAGTGGCAGCAGCAGCAGTGGCTGCTGCTGCTGCTACTACCTCCTCTTCTCCCTCCCCCTCCTCCTCCTCCCCCTCCATCTCTCCCTCCTCCTCCTTCTGATACCTTTGTGCTTCAGGCCATCACAAACATGAAGGGGTGGATGGAATTATTGCCAGAGATACAGGGAAAGTAGTGCGTGGTGACTGCATCTGATGTAAGGGTATTGTATAGGAGCTAGAGCTTATTTGTGGAACAGTAACTCCTTAAGTAACTAGGAGTCTGAATCTTTGAATGGTTTGGAACACTAGGAGTCTGAATCTTTGGATGGTTTGGAACAGGGCTTGGTCTTCAAATTGCTTAAGACAGTATGGGAAGGTGGGGTGCCAGATCTGCTGGGAAACTTGCTGGCAGAAACTGCCTAATACCCGTCTCCTTGATACTTGTTTTTACATAAGTGGACACTCCCTGTCGTGTACTGTAAGCCTGTTTGGCTCCACAGTACAGGCAGAGCCCAGAGTGGCTGTACATTAGTTTTAATGGTAATTTTAGGGCTATAGTGTATGGCATCAGGAATGGTTTCCAAGAGCCAGCTTGGGGGAGAGTTTGGACCATTCTGTTGGAATTTGATCTCTCCCAGACATTTAATTGTGTGGGCACCTGAGTCATCCTTGCTCTCAGAGGCTGTGAAGCCCTTACTGCAGTTGCCATACGATCACTTTATTACAATCTCAGCTTGATTGTGTGGGATCAGCTGTTGAAGTCGATTGCATTTTCCTGCAAGTTATTTATGCAGTTTTCAATCTTTGTGTTGAGTTGAATGGCCAGCAGTCTGTCAGAGATGGAGTAAAATCTCAGAGTCTTAGAAACACAAGTAAGTGGTCCCTGAAACTATCTTGAGCTAAGGGGTTAGCAGACAAAATGCTGGATTCATGCTTCAGGACTGGCTGGAAGTCCTTTTAAATGAGTTTCGGATACATTTGGTTTTTTTTTTTTTTGTCCATATTCATTTACTCTGTATGAACATTTTTTTAAATTCTCTGCTGAAGATCTGGAAGGAAAAGATGATTTTTTTCTCTTAACCCAAAGGTGTCTACTATGAACAAAAGTGAAGGACTCTTCCACTTTATCTGACCATTAGTGGGACATGGTCCATTTCTACATGTCCCTTACTTGAGTTGATTGGGGGAAATTAACAGTCTGGCATTCATGTCAACCTCACAATGTAAACTCAGGCATCACTTTTGCTACCTTCAGAAATAGTTTCTTCCTTGACCCTTCTCTAGGACACAGCCATTTCTGGCATCTTCCGTCTTCCTTTGCAGACGTAGAGGTGAAGGATTTGTTTAACTTTCTGCAGTGTTTACCATCTCTGATGGTAAATGATCCTTGCCTTCTCTTCTTGGGCTGTAGTCCGTCTTGCCAATGTCTTTGTGTGTGTTGGAAACCATTCTTATTTTGTCAGATCTGCTGGGTAATCTTTCCCCACTTTTGTTTATCTTGTCATTTGGCTTTCACGTGCTTGACTCTCCTCAATTTCAGTCTGCCTGTTGTGACTCTTTGGTGTTGATTCTTGCCCTTCTTCATTTTGAGATGTTGAAATCCATTTTTTTAATGGTCACAAAGATATTAATTTGTTCCCTGATCTAATCATGCATCGCTGAATGCCATAATTCTCTAATCAGACAGGCAAGTATACCAATAACCTCATCTAGATCACAATGGTGGGGGTCTATTTTTCTCTTTGATGCGTACGGCTCCCATTATTGCTAATGAAAGGTCTTCTTGTGCATTAAGGGGAAACTAGACCCCTAATGAGATACAGAGAGGAATTGCAGCTGATGATTTCCACTTCTAGCCCACTGTACTATAACAGAAATGCACTCTCAGGAGGCAATGGGCCAAAGAAATACAAAATGCATGTGCTGCCTACATAAAATACCTTGTCTATTCTTAATGGACAGGAGGTTTTGTTTTGCCTTATAATCTCGGATACTCCATATATACTGAAGAGGAAGCCTATTAGGGAGGCAGGTTTTTCAAAACTTAGGTAATTGGGAAAAGAAATGAATAGACAAATTGCATTGTGTTTCAAAACAGCTTTTAAGAGCAATCATTTCATTAATGTATTATTTTATAATTGGCAAAGCACTTGCTCATAGGTTTTCTCATTTAGGATGAGGAAGGAGTACAAATGCATTAGAAAGTGACTGCATGGAAGAGATGAGAGAAAATTCCTATTCAGGGATGATGAAGTAGGCTGTGATTAACTGGAGGTGCTCCACCCTAGGTGATGGCATGGAGAGTAGAGCTCAGGCCTTGGGTTCTTTTGCCTTTGTGTTCTTCCCCTGTGTACAGAAAAACAGACCCTCACCATTGGATCTTGGAAATGAGGTGATCAGTTATGTGCATGTCTGGTGAGAGAATTATGGCATTCAGAGATGCATAATAAGTTCAGGGAACAAATTAGAATCATTGTGACCATTAGAAACAAGTGGATTTCAAGACCTCCCCAGCATTGTTTCAAGAGAGCCCTCCCATTTGTGTGAGACTTGCCCTTCTGGAGTAAACCACTCTCCCCAACCCAACAACTTCCAGGGACTGTTTAATCCTGAGTAATTTGCTCACTAAGTTCAGAGCAGGGTGTTTATAATGAGAGAGAGGGAGAGAGAGAGAGAGAGGGGCTTGTGTCCAGTATCCCTCCAGATTCATTCCTTATTAACCTCATGTTGACAGTTTTGTGATGCAGGGCTAAGTAGCAGGCATGCTGAGGGGGAGAGTATCTGGGTCCAGAGTGAAAAATAACACTTGGTTTTCTGTTTCTTTCCCAAAGACTTGGCTTTGGATCTCACAAAATCAGTTTTGAGTCTTTTTTTTTTTTGTAACACTTTTTTCCTCTTCCTGAAACAACTTTGGATTGTTTTCTATAGCTTTCAAACTTAAAAATCAAAACCAAAACCAACTAATTCAACCTGTGTATATTAAAGCATAGCTGCTATTGGGCCTCAAAAAAAATGGAGGCTAGCCAGGCACCCAGTGGCTCACACCTATAATGCTAGCTACTCAGCTGAGAGCTGAGGATTGTGGATGAAGGCCAACCTTGGAGAAATCCAACACATCTCCAGTTAACCCACACACACACAAAAACTGCAATGTAGCTGTGGCTCAAGAACTCTAGCCTTGGGTTAAACAGCTGAGCAAGAGGCCAAGACCCAAAGTTCAAGTCCCTGTGCCAGCGCATGCATAAATAAATATAAATAAGTAAGTGGGGACAGCCCTAAGAGGCAGTAGGAGAATGAATGAATTTGCAAATCTGTTGATAGGATTTGGTATCAGGCCACCTTGTCTTATCTCTGCCACTACTAAAGTGTCCACTCACGGATGTGGGAACAGGTACTGAGAGCTATTGCTTCCAGAATCATTCACCTTTTTATATTATTCTGTGCCTCAACATCTTTCTAGGGGCCTGAATCTTGCCTGTTACATGGCAGCCTTTTCTCTTGGTGAGATGCTATTGAAATTGAGGTGTGTTCCCTCAGAACACAAAGATTGCACAAGTCAAGAAGAAGAAGCAGGAAGTTGGGAGCTCACTTAATTCCTCTTGTATCATCCCCTTCCCCTTGGCTATTCCAGCTGGGAAGTGAATGGAAGGGGTGAGGTTTTGCTGCTTTGCTGGAGACTGGTGGGGTAAACAGGTGGCAGGTATTCTAAATTTGATCTGTGATGAAAACATTTCAAGCAGACAGAATTAAGCCACATTCTCTTGACAGTGAAGTATTTGAGATACAGATGTCAGTTTTAGTAGAGAGAGTGTGTGTGTATGTGTGTGAGAGTGTGTAAGAGCTACTACTGACTATGGACTAAGCTTTGAACAACTCTTAAAGTCACCTTTGTGATGGTAACGTGGAATCCATTCCTTCCCACTCTGAAACTCAGAGAAACAAGTAATTTGTTAGGAACAAAGACATTTGCATTTGTGATGTTCCTGTCATTCTGTTCATGCGTCTGTGAATTCACAAATGTACAGAAATTCAGAATCATCTGGGATAGGAGAGGGAGAAAGGGAAGGTGTTGATTTTGCATCTTGATGAAGCCCTGATGTGGCAGATCTCAGATGACAACCTCCCATCTTGTATGAAGAGACTGTAGCAATTTGGGGGCTCTGCTGTGAAGTGATTACAGGCTGGTGATGCAAAAACCCTCCATGAATCCTGCATGTATTTCCCAGTCAATCTTTGTTCCCAGCTGAAAGTGCCCTTGGACTAATGCTTGTCTTTTGAGTCTGTGTGCTAGAGGCCACCTCTCATTACCTCCAGGAAGAGAAACCAAATAGCCACACCAATAGGAACAACTCTTTGCCTTCAGACGAACTGAATATTGCTTACCTGCCAGTTCAGTGTGTGTGTGTTTGAGTCCCTCATCACTAATTTAGCGTGGGATTTAACTTTGCCAATGGTGCATTACTGAGAAACTAATGTTGAATTACAAACTTCAGCTTTCAAAGTGGTGCTCACCATGAATTTTCCTCTTATGTATCTGCCAAGTATGTGCCAGACACTCTGTTCTGCATGGGATGGGGGGCAGGGCTGGGGGTAGGCAGGGCCATCAGCTTTGACTCTCAAGGGATTCGGATTTAGTCAAGAGCAATGGTTCTCAAAGTATGGTCTTTGAAGGAGCTTTACCTGTGAACCTGTTAGAAAGGTGATTTCTCCAGGTTTCATTCAGAAGCCTCCCCAGCCTCTGTGTTCTCTCCAGCACCTAGCACCTGTGCTGCAGGATTTTGATTCTGGCATCTAGCTATTGTTGGGGAGTTCTTTTTTGGGGGAAGGGGAGTGTTGTTTGTTTTGTTGTTATTATCGATGTTTCTAAGTTGACTCTGAAGGCAGTAAGGCCTGGATTTTTTTTTGGGGGGGGTCCGGTCGTGGGGCCTGAACTCTGGGCCTGGGCGCTGTCCCTCAGCTCTTCAGTTCAAGGCTAGTGCTCTACCACTTGAGCCACAGCGCCACTTCCGGCTTTTTTTCCTGCTTATGTGGTGCTGAGGAATTGAACCCCAGGCATGCAAGGCAAGCACTCTACCACTGAGCCACTTTCCCAGCCCCAAGCCTGGAATTTTTAAAAAATTCATTTATTGTTATTGTAAAGGTGATGTTCAGGTGCATAGGTCAGGTAAAGAGTACATTTCATTCTGAACAATGTCACCGATTCCCTCACTGTCTCCCAGTTTTTCCCACCTGTCCCCACTCACAAGTTGTATATATAGTTCACTTTCAACAGATTGCCTGGTGAGTATCACTGCTGCATTTGTTCCCCCTTCATCATACCATTTCTGTACCCCTCCCTTCCCTTCCCAAAGACAGATAAATGACCAAACAAGACAAAAGAAATAGATGGCTGGGCACTGGTAGCTCACGCCTGTAATCCTAGCTACTCAGGAGGCTGAGATCTAAGGGTCACAGTTCAAAGCTAGCCTGGGCAGAAAAGTCTGTGAGACTCTTATCTCCAATTAATCACCAGAAAACTGGAAGTGGCGCTGTAGCTCAAGTGGTAGAGTGCTAGCCTTGAGCTGAAGAGCTGAGGGACAGTGCCCAGGCCCAGAGGTCAAGTCCAGGACCAACAAAAAAAAAAAAAAGAAAAAAAATAGATTGCATGTTTTCCCTCATTTGTTATAACTAGAAGGTTCCTAAAAATCTACAAGTAAACACACTGGATGGTAAAAAGAAAACATATACACTGGGACATAATAAACTGTGCAGGTCTCTAATGGAATTATCTTTTAGGTTGCTAGCCAGTTGATATTGAGGAGGCTTCATGTACTGTTATTTAGAGCAGACATGTGGGGGTGAGACAGTCAGGCCCCTGGGCTGTATGAGACCCATGAAATCATTTGTTACATGACAGGACAGACACATAATCCTTCTCATCAGCTGCCTGTGGATGGCTGGTTGTATTGGTAATTGGTTATTATCAATTGATAATTGATCATAATAAGACCCTCTACCTGAGGGGAAAGAGGAATAATATGTCGTGATGGAAGAAGATAAGAAGGAGAGGTGAGAGATGAGAAGGAGAGAGAATAAATAAGGAATAGGAGAGGAAAAGGAAAAGGAAGGGGAAAGGTTGGAAGAACCCTCAAGTCCAGAGAGGCTTCTATGTCATGAGCCTGAGACAATAGCAGGGCTTCCTTGAGCCAACTGTGCTGAGCACTGTGGCCACTACATGGACAGTATAAATAGATGATGAAAAAGACAACACATGGGGTATGGTGGCTCACACCTGTAATCCCAGCTACTTGAGAGCAAAGCCTGTGAGATTTGTCTCTAAAATGCAAAAAGCAGGTTTAGAGGCATGGCTCAAATGGTAAAATTGTAGACCATGAGCCTAGCAAGCAAGTTAAGTGAACATGAGTCCTTCAGTTCAAATTCTAGTACTGGCAAAAAAAAACAAAATATTAAAGGAAGGAAAGAAAAAAAAGAAAGAAAGAAAAAAGAGGAAGGAAGAAAGGAAGATAGAAAAAAGAAACAAAAAGAATAAAAGCAAGGAGAGAAAGGAAAGGAAAGTTTGTAATGATTAGCATGTTGATGTTGGGAAAAATCAATCACTGTTGTATGATTGTTATATACCTTGTTGTTCCTCTGGAATTGTGTACAATTTTGTTTGGTCTGATATTGTCCAAAATATTACCTGTTGAATTTTCTGAGAGGTATCTTAATGTTAGCATATCGTTTGATACAGCATTACACAAGAGCTGGCAAAAATATTCACCATTTTGGTGAAGGGATTTTTGACTTAAGCACCTTGTTAAAATTGCAGGGAGATTAAGCATACTGCCAAGTCTCAACACTTTGACCCTACTCAGAATGGAGAGTACCTGGACCACCGAGGCGTGGTAAGCCTGCATACCTTAAGGCAACTGAAACAAATCAATGAGAGGCCAAAAATAGAGTCTTCATCTCTGCCAATACCTTTTCTTCCTTTCCATTTCAACCATTTATTTTTCTTTCTTTTTTTCCCCCCAATGTTTTCTAAAATAGTCTCTTTTTTAAAAAAAATAGAGTATATAGAAATTTAGATTTAATTTGTTACAGCTTGCATTTAAAACTCTGGAAAAATGAGAAGTAATTGGAAGATAACAGTAGCAGCTGCCTAGCCAGTTGTTTCAAAATATGGCAATAAAATATTACACTTGAGAGTTGCTATTTTCGTGCACGGATGTCTGTCATTGGTTGTGATAGATTTCTAACCTCCCTACCAAGTTAATTTGTAGGAGGGGCAGAGCGCTCTTGACAAGTGATGGACTTACATTATTTCTTTAAAAAAAAAATAGAGTCCAGACTGTAAACTTTGTGTGTGATGACAATTGTTCCATCTTAAAGGAAAAAAATGAACAAAGAAAGCTGAACATATAACCAGGCTGCTAAATTGATTTGGACTACAAGACAGCCTTGGATTCTGATACTACTAGTGGAAAAAAAAAAAAAAGCGTGCAACTGATTCGGCACATAAATCCAAAGAACCTGTACTAGAAGGGAAGCATGCAGTTTTGATGGAAGATGTGGTTTATTTGCATCACAAATGGGAGGTATGGGATAGTTAAAGTGTATGAATAAACATCTCAGGCCACACTGGGATGGAACTTCATTATTCCTGTAAATGGAATTAGCCTGCAGCAATAGCGTGGACTATTCAGGTTATTGTAGTGAAAATGGAGTTTCATTTGCCTGTGGAGCAAGGCTGTGCATGTCTCAAATTGGGCATGCCCAGAGCAGTTGTGTGGGCATCCTGGTGAGGCGGGAGATGGCTGTAGCTGATTGCAGTTTGCAGTACCTAAGAAAGGCTGCTGGCTATTTATGGGGATGGAAGGAGTTGGAGGTGTTTCCCAACGTCTGTTTCCAAAGAATAGCTAGTTTTGTGAAATAGTTATAGGTGCTACACAAGAAAGGTGTGTGTGTGTGTGTGTGGAGGGGGGTGTGTGTGTGTATGTGTGTGTGTGTGGGGAGAACCCAACAACTTCTAGTCAAACTATGGAATAGGCTTGTTTAAATAGTATTAGACTTCAAAATTCACAAAACATGTAATATATAATATGAAGTGTGAAGATTTTGTTGTTGGTGTTTGGTTTGGGTGATACCGAGGTTTGAAGCCTGGGCCTTAAGCCACATTCCCAGCCTGTAAAGTGTAGCTTTAAGAGGGGTGGAGAAAGTAGCTGATCCAGGCACAGGGTTGGCTACTGCAGGGGCATGTCCACAAAATTCACATACCACTGTGCTCAGGAGCACCGGCTCCATTTCTTTGAAATGGAGATAATAATATTAGTTTGACTTACATTAAATTGCCAGTACCCAATCTTCGTTAAAGGCAATTTTGCATGGTTCCAGACAATTCTATTAGCACATTATGGATACATGTACATAATAGAATTACCAAGAAATGCGGTAAAGCTCTGTACTTACTATCCCAAATGCTCATTGAGTGGTAGTTGATTGCACATGCTGTATGCTCAAACAAAGGACCTGTTGAGTCGTGTTTCAACCAATTGCTCTCAGGACTGATACAGAATTCCAGAGGAAGAAGTCCATAGAGCAGCTAACTTCTTTTCTGTCAGGTGCCATGCTAGGTTTTGTGGTCTATATACTATCAAATAACAACCTTGGTAGCAATGGGAAGGCAGCCATAGCTGATATTTAAGTTGGTGGTTATGGCTGTATTCCAATAAAACTTTATTTACAAAAACCAAGACTTGATCTGGCTTGGGTTGCTGTGTTTTTGTTTTTGTTTTTTTCCCTCTAACTGAAGACAAAGGAAAGCAATTGTTTGTAAAGGTAAAGGGGACTGAATTGGGTGTTAGAAATCTTGGGTTTTGGTTCCAATTCTGACATCAACTATAACAAATTGAGTTCTTTGGGGCTTAGTTAACTGGTTCACCAAGTGGCTTATATTTTTGCCCTAATAAATACAAAAACTAAAGAGAACATGGAGAAAGATGCTATAATGGTAGACTACAATCCTATGCAGCTGGGCACCACGGCCCAAGCCTGTAATCCTAGCTACTTATAGGAGGTTAGATAGAAGGATCATGATATGAGGCAACTGCAGCAATAAGTTCCGTGAGAATCCTTCTCAACCAATGGATGGGCATGGTGGTATGTCCCTGTCCTTCTAGTTATGTGGAGAAGTACAAATAGGAAGATCATGCACCAGGCCAGCCCAGGTATGAAGTTGGACTCTATCTCAAAAAATGACCAACACAAAAAGGGCTGAAGTATAAAGATAGAGTGTCTACCTTGCAAGTATGAAGGCTTAAGTCCAAACCCCTGTACTGCCAAAAAGTAAATCTCGTGAGTGTGTGTGTGTGTGTGTGTTGTAGAATTAGTATTTATTTGTTCATTCAATAAGTTCTTTTTCTGGCAGGAATTAGTACTCGGCTGAGTTTTCGGGATACAGTAGTGACTAAGACGGATTGGCCTTGTCTGCATGGCATATACATTCTTTTCGGTTGTTTATTTTTGGAGAATTGTTACACGATTTAAGTGGAGAGTGGTGCTGTAGGGCTGCAAAAAAAAAAAAAAAATACCCCCATAGATTTCTCCACCTTTCCAGAAGCCTTTGTGTTGAGCAGCACGGAGCATGGCAAATGTCAGGAGGCTGGGGAAGGGGTTGATGTGTGGGGAGATAAATACTGAAGAGGCCTCAGCATTGAGTCCAGCGTGGCCTGGGAGCCTTCCTCCTTACAGAGTGTGGTAAGACTCCTCTGTTCTGTTTATACAGCAGATGCCGCTTCCAGCCCCAGATGTTTCCGGCACCTGGTTAATTTATCCAGAAAAGGCCAATGCTCATTAAGACTCCCGGGTCCCAGAGCTGAGCTTTTATGGGTGGGGAAACTGAGGTACTGAAATGGTTATGGGATTGGCTCGGATCACGGTTCGCTGGACGCTGAGTGCAGGACTCGGGCCAGCGCAGCCGGTGGGCCCCAGCAACACCACCAAGGTGTCTTTCCCGGGACCGCCTTTGTCTCCAGGGCGGCTGAGCCTCCTCAGCCCCACGACCCCAATTAAGTTTAAGAAGGATTTGGGGGCCCTGGAGGTCCTGCTGGGAGGGAACCCGCTTTGACAGAGGAGGGGCTCCAATCAGGAAACCAGATGTTGCTTCCGGACGAAAGCAGTTTGGCAGCCAGTGAGCTGTGAGCTGGACGGCTGCCGTCTGTCTGTCGGAGACAGGCCGCGGGGTGCGCTCGCCCTTCCCTCCCCTCCCGGGGCCCTCGAGGCCCGCGAAGTGAGGCCCTCTCTCTACGTGCAAGTGTCCGGGATCCAAAATGGATCCCTGTCTAGATGGGGTAATCACTTGTCATCGGCCTGTCCACAGTGGGAGCCGAATGTCTGTTTCCTTCCGGGTCCGTGGCCGTGGTTTGTCACCCGGGAAGGCGGTCGCCATCTCCAGCTGTGGAAGGTCTGGAGAACAGGAGTGTGGGGTGCACTTTGAAGAAGCTTATTTCATGTTATGGTACAACTCTGTATCTGGGACATCGAAAAAGAGGAAGAGAGCGAGAGATTTTGCAATGTGCCCCTTCTGGGCACCTACCAAAAGTGAACAACTGAAAAAGTCAAGCTCCACCAAACTGTCTTGGACATGTGGTAAAACGAATGAGCCTAAAAATATATGGTTGACAGTTCATCAGATGGTATCATAGATTTTCTTTTTTTAAGTAACCAGGGAGAGACATAAACAAAGATGCTTTTCTACTTACCTGGCTGAAATAACAAGCCCAGCGCAGAGAATTATGGGTATAGTCTCTGTAATAAGATGAACACGGAAACATCATACAACATCACATCTCAGAAGGGAACTTTACTGCATTGTTGGTGGGAGTGTAAACTTGTTCAACCACTTTGGAAAGTAGTATGGAGCTTCCTCAAAAGACTCCACATAGAACTCCCCTATGACCCAGCAATCCCACTTTTGGGCATTTACCCAAATGTTTACAAACAAGACCACATTAAAGCTACCAGCACAACTATGTTTATTGCAGCATTATTTACCATAGCTAAGATATGGAACCAACCCAGATGCCCCTCAGTAGATGAATGGATCAAGAAAATGTGGTATATATACACAATGGAATTCTATGCCTCCATCAGAAAGAATGACATTGCCCCATTTGTTAGGAAATGGAAAGAAATTCTATTAAGTGAAGTAATCCAGGCCCAAAGAAACATAGTTCCCATGGTTTCCCTTATTTGCAATTACTAGTATGTGTCTGAGTCAAGCAGAAAAGGTCAGATAAGTTGATGTTAGGGAAATGAACCCTAAGATATGTATCCAAATGTTTTTTTTTCTTTCATGCGATTGTTTCTAACACATTTCTTTGTTGCTTTGTATGTCCCTCCCCCACAGTATAACCCCTGCTTTCACTGTTTTTGATGTTAGTATAATTTGTGGAGGGAATGGGGAAAAACCAGTTGTTTAAGGATACAGGTGGACCCATTGCAACAATGAGATGAACAAGTCGTTATGTCGAAAACGGGGGGAGGATGGGATGGGAAGGGGAAACAAAGGAGGAGGCTACAATGCTTGGTAAGAAATGTACTCATTATCTTGCCCATGTAATTGTAACCCCTCTGTACAGTATGTTCACAATAAAAAAATAAAAATAAAACACCACATCTTTGCAAGGGCAAAGAGATAAGAATGGATCAGCAAGGGAGCTCTGCGTGCTACAAAGTCAGCTTATTTGGGTTTTGCAGAACAGATGGGAACAAGAGATTCAGTACAGAACAAATCTAGAACTGAGACCTATGGTCCCTTTATCTCAATTCTAGCAAATTGGTCATACATGCTCTGGGTTCTGTGAGGTCCAAGCCAATCAGAGCATCCCTACTCCAGGAGGCCAAATGTCACATCTTATGTGGAAGCCTTGTTGACTCTTCTGTGAAATGTATGTCCAAAAGTGAACTCCATTTCCATGAGAATTTAAAGCACCAGACTTTGTTTTTGTCTTTTTGTTTTTTCACCATGGCAAATTTTATCCCAATTTACTAAGGCTCAATGTTCTCATCTGTAAAGGTAAGATCAACCTTGTACTTCTATTGTGAGAATTAAATAAATCAATGTAACCTTGGTAGTCCACGCTGACACATGCCAATAAAAGGTAGCTATGTTGATACTGGCATTACCATGCAACGGCCTGCTATCAGTTTGATCCCTCTTTGTTGTTTTTGATTTTGGGGAGAGTCATGCTATGTAGCCCAGGCTGGCTTCCAGCTTAAAATCTTCGTGCCTCTGTCTCCCAAGTGCTGGGATTAGAGATGGACTGGGACCACAGATGTGCACCACCACACCCCAGCAGTACTGTCACTCTTCCAACACTAACACCGAAGCACTGGCCATGGCCGTGAATTCTAC
Organism: Dipodomys ordii; assembly: GCF_000151885.1. Lineage (NCBI taxonomy): Eukaryota > Metazoa > Chordata > Mammalia > Rodentia > Heteromyidae > Dipodomys > Dipodomys ordii. The sequence goes on from NW_012267367.1 coordinate 5,680,339, forward strand.
AGGGCTTGTCCTTGGAGCTGGTTCCTAGAGGCCGAGTCTGATTTGCTCTTGTCAAGCAAGTCTTTTCTATGTCTGCAAGCATTTATTCATTTTGCACCTAGTAACTGAGCACCTGTGAAGCACCAGGCCTCGTGCCAGGCCCTGGGGAAACTGGAGAATAAGCAGGAACCATTCTGCCTGCATTTGTGCGTGTCTTACAGGTCCAGAGGGAAGAAAAGGGGGAGGGTGGATGAGGCGTGACTTATTCAAGGAAGCCCTTGAAATAAGTAGCCTGTCAGAGCTCAACAGAGACCAACACAGTCCCATAAGGTCTGCCAGATACTGATGAATTCCGGGCCCAACAGGCTAGAGCCAGCTGATGGCTCACTGTCCCTACAGAAGAGGGTCTGAGTGGCATATTTTGAAGGCTACCATGATGCATTCATGGGTCTGGCCATCTGGAGAGGGAGACCGTCATAAAACACATCACCCTGTTAGTCCGTGGTTGTGTGCAATTGTCTGGAGATGCTATTTGAATGTGTCACTGAGGGTCACAAAGGGTTCCTCATCTCTGGCTGAGGTTTGAAAGAAAAACACAAGTTGACCAGGTGAAGACGGGCAGGAAGAGAATATGCTAAAGAAAATGTAAGGCTAGATGATTGAGGAGGGTTTGGGGAGAAATTCTAAGAGCCTTACAAGGATCATTTCTCCTTTTTGTACAGTTCTTTGTCTTAGGACTCAGTGGTTGCCTACTTTTTTTTTTCTTTTTAGGAAAAGAGCACTCCCCTTTGGTCCCACAGTACACATACCCTAAGGAAATCTGATTGAAATTGTACAGTTTAAATAGCAAAGCATTAGGGATTTATCTGCTCCTTAGAGAGAAATGGCTCTTCTAGATGTAATCATGAATTTTGTTCTCAAAGTTTGGTAGGTCATTGAGGTTGAACTCAGGGCCTGGGCACTGTCTCTGAGCATTTTCACTCAAGGCTAGCTCTATCATTTTGAGCTACAGCACTACTTCCTGTTTTCTGTTGGTTACTTGGAGATAAAAATCTAATGGGGACTTTCCCACCCAGGCTGGCGTCAAGCCATGATCCTCAGATCTCAGCCTCCTGAGTAGCTAGTATTACAGATGTCAGCCACCAGCACCTGGCCATAGCTTTTCTTGAACATCAAGAAACATTAGCTCTCCAGGCACTAGTGGCTCATACCTGTAATCCTAGGTACTCAGGAGGCTGAGATCTGAGGATCATAGTCAAAGCCAGTCTGGGCAGGAAAGTCCATGAGACTCATCTCCAATTAACCACCAGAAAACTGGAAGTGGTGCTGTGACTCAAGTGGTAGAGCTCTAGCCTTAAGCTAAAGAGCTCAGGGATAGCACTGAGGCCTAGAGTTCAAGCCCCACAACTGACAAAACAAAACAAAACAACCTCCCCCCCCACACACACAAAATACCAGAAACAGCTACTTGGTTCAAGAAGTGAATGCCCTTAAAACCGGCTTGCTTTTACTGGCACCCCAGCCAAACTCTCTGGCCAGGATAATAAAAAAACATTATCATACTAATATCTCAGATGGTGTCAATTTCCACCAATACCCATTCTGCTACAAGGACTGCTATCTCTTCTCCTCCAATCCTATATGTATTAGCAATATGTATATGACTCAGTAACCTCTCCTGGTGGAGAATTGCATCTCTAATGTTAGTATAAAGAGATCAGCCATGGTGATGAAGCATCCCATTCTGTTTTCTGCCCATCTATGCACCTGAAGAACGTTTCTTACTAGATGATATTTTGTCCCAGGCTGCATTAGCATTTTTTTTTCAGGTAAGGGGTAGGTTTATTCAGTAGACCTGCTGGGACAAGGCAAGGTTGGCACTCCACGCAACTGGGAAAGGCCTAGGAAAGAGAGAGAGCTGGGAGAGAATGGAAAGAGCTAGAGCAGAGAGAAAGCAGAGAGAGCTAGAAAAGAGCAGCTAGAGAGCAGAGAGGAACAGAGAGAGCAGCAAGAATAGAACAGAGAGAGAGCTAGAATAGAACAGAGAGAGCTGCATTAGCATTGTCTGATCTGCAGCTTCCTGTGAGAGCAGTGTTCCTATCCCAGCTCATTGCCACATCTGCACATCTTCTTGTGCATCTGCTGTTACTCTGCTTGGTCTGGAGTCACCCCTGACAGTGATTGGCAGTGAAATGCTTCCAAGAATATTAGAAGGAGAGAGAGAGAGAGAGAGAGAGAGAGAGAGAGAGAGAGAGAGGAAGAGAAAGAGGAAGAAGGAGAAGAAGAAGAAGAAGAAGAAGAAGAAGAGGAGGAGGAGGAGGAGGAGGAAGAGGAGGAAAAAGAAAGGGAAGGAGAAAGAGAGGGAGAAAAATAAAGAGAAGTTCTGGAGAAAAATGACAAAGAACCAGTAGGCTTCTCCTTGTGACTCATGATTGATTGCAACTGAGATTTCAGGCCAGGGGCCTGGCACTGTGATTGTAGCTGGTATCCACTGGAGCTCCCTATTGGAGCTGATGGTCCCTTATATGGGTCCCATGGATCCTATAGTCACAGTCCTGTCTGGAAGTTTATGGTATTCTTCCTCAGCCTTAGCTTTCAAGGGCCAGAATCTGGGGTCTGCAAAAGGCAAGTGAGTAGGTTGTGGAGGCGAAGGCAATGTCAGCTTTCAAAATGCTCCCGAAGGGAAATTGCAGCTTAGATAAAAGCTAAAGTTAGGCCCAACTTAGGAGCTAGGCTGTCCAAACCCAGGGGAAGTGGAAGGACCAGAACCCACCTCCTCTCCTCCGATGTCTCATCTCTCTCCCCAGGAACATTCCCAATGGGAAAAAAAGCCTCAGCACTAGAGTAGAAAATGGAAGCATCAAAGACTAGTCCTCCAGGTACCGTGAGCAGATGCCTTTTGTCATTTGGTCTTTCTAAAATGGAGCCCTGAATGTGTCCCTCTTCCTGCTGAAAAGTCTGCCAGGTCGGCTCCTCGTAGTTCTCTGGATAGGTTCAGCTCTGTGATTTGACGAGTGTAGAACTTAGTGACCTGCCACTAGTGACCTCTGGCACATCTAGGCAGGGCTACAAGAATTATTGTGAGTTGTTGTTAAGCAGGGGGTTGTAAAGGAGATTATGCAGGGAGGGGTGCTGAGGACAGTGGCGAAGATGGGGTTGCATCACTGGGCAGAAGCAAGGACTGTGTGGTCATGCTATAACCTGTCTGGATTAGTCAGGGTCCTTAGGACCACTTTCTGGTGAGGCCTTTCTTTGTGGTGAGTCCGTGAGTGGCCTTTTCTCTGTGTGTTCTCATGGGTGGCAGGGAGCGTGAGTTCTAGTGTCTTCTTCTAAGGATATTGAATCTTGTCAAAATAAGACTCTTAGAACCTCCCTATAGGCCTTGTCTCTAGACACACATTGATGTTTCAGCATGTGAGTTTGAGGATGACACCATTCTGTCTGTAGTACTTCTTATCTCCTCCAGGAGCTAAATAAATGGCTAACCCAGAAACTCGCGGATGCCGCCCACAGGATCAGCTCCTGTGTGATGAAGGAGAAGATATGGGATCGGATTTTGCTTAGTTGAATGGCATGAATGCAGATCTGGGTTCGAAATTGGGGTTTGAGTAGAAGAAGAATAGGGAATGGATGTTGGGTAGTCACTCAACAGCGTCCATTCCAGACCAACCCCAGATTTCTTTTCGCTGCTGGGACTAACCATGCCCTCTTTGTTCACAACTTGATTTTTGCTTTCTGCACTTCATTTTCCCACCACCCCTTTGCAATGTCATCTATGGTTGAACTCTTTCATGTATTTAACAAATAGTTATCGAACATGCACTAATGGTCATATACTGTCTAGATATGAGTCAGAAAACACTTTTCATGGAATTTGCATTCAAAGCTGGAAACTATACATAAAAATTACAGAATACATAGTATTTCTGATGGGGATAAATGAAACAGAAAAACAAACCAGTAAGAAAGGCTTGGAGTGCCAGAAGTCTTGCTGGTGTGCATATTTTATGCTAGATTAGTTTAGAGAACCTCAGAGATAGGGCAGGCCTAGTTAGAGAACAGAAGAGTAGCAGCCCCAAGGTCATCATGAACAACACTAGTAGGTCCATACCTTAATCTTCAGAATCTGAGACTAGTTTATACTACATGGGAAAGGACTATACAGATAGAAATAAGGACCGAGAGTCAAAGTGCATCTTTCTTTTTTGTGAAGATCTTTCACTTTCTTAGTTAATTCCTAGACATTTTTATTGAGATACCAATGTCTCATTCTTCCTTCATTTTAAAGAAAATACTTTTAGTTTTACTCCATTCTGTTGGCCACAGGTTTGTCATATATATCCTTTATTATATGAAGGCATATTTCTTCCACTCCTAGTTTATTTCCAGAGATTTTATTATGAAAGGATGTTAAATTTTGTCAAAGACTTTTTCTGTATCTATTTCATCCATGATAATGTTTATGTGTGGTATTGCATCAAATGATTTGCTCATATGGAGCCATTTTTGTATCCCTGCAATGGAACCAACTTGATCATGGCGTAAGATTTCTTTAATTTGTAACTGGTATTCAATTGGAAAGTATTTTATTGAGAAGTTTTACATCTATGTTTATCAAGGAAATAGGTTTAAAACTTTCTCTTTTGTTGCCTCTTTACCCAGTTTTGGTATTAGGGTAATACCTAATGAGTTTGGAAGTGTTCATTCTGGTTTTTTTTTTAAAATAGTTTGAGGAGTACCAGTATTAGTTCCTCTTTACAGATCTGGTAGAATTCAGCAGTGAATCCATTCCATTCTGGGATCTTCTCTGGGAGATTCTTTATTACAATTCATTGTCATATTGGCTCCATGGCTGCACTGTGATTTTTGCCTCTGTATTGCCTCGCGTTTCTCATTTGTGGAGTTGCTTCAGGTCCTGGGTTGTCTGAGTGCAGCCGGAATGCAGGGTTCTAGGCTCAGTTTAGGCTCTGGACTGGGACAGCTTCTGGAGTGAGGTAGTTCGAGTCATATGAGGTAGCAGTGGTTCTCAGGGATTCTGTCTGGATTCTGAGGGAGATGGAGACTTTCAAGCTAAGCGAAGTGACAGTTGCAGGTGGGTGGTGGGTTTTCTGAACACAGCTACTAGGTCAGGAAATTCTCTGCCATTCTTTTTTAATTTTAATTGTATTGTCAAGGTGATGTACACAGGGGTTACAGTTCCGTAAGTAAGGGAGTGAGTACATTTCTTCTCGAACTTGTTACCCCCTCCCTCATTTTTCTCCCACTCTCCCTCCTCCCACAGATCATTTCCAACATACTGTCTTGTGGGTATCACTGTTGCATTGGTCCCCCTTTGTCCTTCATCTCACCATTTTTTTGCTCTGTTCCCTAATTCAGATAAATGTATATACAATACCTAGGATGCCAAAATCAAATACAGTGACAACAGGGGATAAACCATAGGAGGAAAAGCACAAAGAAAAAAGAAATCACATAGAACATTAAAAACAACTACAAAGAACAACTTCTTATGTCCATGTCTTGGATTTCATTTCACTTAGCATCATCTTATATGGTCATATATGCATAGCTATTGAGCTATTCTGCTCATCTGCTAAGATTATCCTAGATGTATACTATTTATTACAAATAAGGGAAACCATGGGACCTATGTTTCTTTTGGTCTGGCTTACTTGACTTACTATGATTTTTTTCCAAGTCCTTCCATATCCTTACAAATTGGGTGGTGTCATTCTTTCTGATGAAGCATAGAATTCTACTATATCTATCTATCTATCTATCTATCTATCTATCTATCTATCTATCTATCTATCAATATATAGCTCACAGTTTCTTGATCCATTCATCTACTGAGGGGCATCTGGGTTGGTTCCATCTCTTAGCTATGGTGAATAAGACTGTGATAAACATAGTTGTGCTGGGAGCTTTAGTATGGCCTTGTTTGTGGTCATTTGGATAAATGCCCAGAAGTGGGATTGCTGGGTCATAGGAGAGGTCTATGTTCAGCCCCCGTTTTTTCTTTTGTCAAGGTGATGTACAGAGCAGTTACAGTTACATAAGTAAGGTAATAAGTACATTTCTTGTCAAACTTGTTACCCCTTCCCTCATTTTTCTCCTACTTTCCCTCCACTAACTGCCCCCCCTCAAGCTGTACAGATCATTTCCAACATATTGTCTTTGTGTGTCCCTCCTTGTCCTTTGCTCCCCATTCTGTTGCTTATGTTTAGCCTTTTGAGGAACATCCACATTGCTTTCCAGAGTGGTTGAACAAGTTTATACTCCCACCAATAGCGTAGTAGCATTCACTTTTGGCCACATTCCCTCCAGCATCTGTTGTCATTTGATTTTCTTGATTATAGCCATTCTAACTGAGGTGAGGTGGAATCTCAATGTTGTTTTGATGTGCATTTCTTTCATGTGCTCAAGCCCATACTCTGTCCCCACCTAGGGAATGCAGAGACTGCTCTGACCCGTCTGTAGTTGAAAAGTCAGCCTGCACACAATGTTACCTGCTTGCCAGCCTGGGGCCAGGTGTGTGTTCCCTTTCTCAGCCTGCTTCACTGAAAGTCTCTCGTGGGCAGCTCTACCCGCATCTTCCCGCACTCTAAGCATACCACCCAGTGCGTTTAAGTCTCTTTGATTATAAACTCCTCAAGTGTAGGGTCCTAGTTTTTTTCTTTGGTTTGTCCCCAGTGCTGCTACAAAGTGAGCACTTCACAGAAATATGGCACTCTGAAAACTGAAAGTTCTAAAACATGAAACGTCCTTCTGTGTGGATAAGCCCATGGGGCCGCAGGAGTGCTGTGCTGTGATCTTGTTGGGTATTTCTCTGCCCATCTGTTGTCTGGATTTTTGGTACTTGGCAAAAGAAAAAAAAAGTACTGCTGGAAGGCAGGAATTGAATGAGCTCAGAACATGGATCAGAGCTGAGGTTGTGTCCGATTGTTTTGGATGCCCCCCCGCCCTTCCCCAGGGGGTGACCAGCTCTGTTGTTTGTGTTGGAGTGTTAAGGGGTCTCTCACTTGCTGCAGGGGGTCATGGGACCACAGTGGCTGGTGAGAGGACTCTTGGGTTTTCAAGGTCACGCCTTCATTAAATAAATATTTAACGACTCAGTTCCTGTGTCATCCTGCCATGGTAACCGAGAAGTGACTAGAATCCTTCTTCAGGACCAAGAACACCCTCTCCACACTCTCTGCACACCTCCCCGGGTTGATCTCCTGCTCTCATCTGCCTCTCCGCTCAGCTGGAGCCACATCTGCCCCAGCTGGGAGTGAGACACTTTCATCAGAGCTCTTGGAAGCTATTCAGGGGGCCGTGTACTGATTTCAGATGGTCTGCTCACCAGCACCTTCATTATTCACACTCCACATACTTGAAAGTGCTCTCAGGTCACCCTCTGCTCTCCACAATTAACCACTGGCTTTGAAAATCCAGCTGCGCTCAGCGTCTCACTGATGATTGCAGATTGCAGGGAGGGAGGGAGGCTGGAGGCTGGAGGAGGAGAGATAGCGACAGAAAGACGAGGGACTAGATGGAGGGAAGAGAGACAGGCAATAGGTGCAGAAGTGAAGGGAGGGTAAGGGTGATGGGAGGGCAGGACAGAACTCACAAGAACAGGAAAGGCCCACAAGAGCTAGGGAAAGGTATGTAAGTGTTGAGGGTGTTTCTGGAGTCCCAGAAACACATGATGTGCCTCCAAGGGGGCACTCTTCCTCACATGCACATGTTCCAGGCATCGTCATTACTGGCTTTACCAATGAGTAGTGGCACTGGGGTTCAGTCCAGGTAGCCTGAGCTCCAGCGTTCTTGCATGGACGGTACAGGTGCAGAGGCTGCCTGTGCTTGGAGGTAAGGAATGGCCGATGTGCTGGTGGCAGAAAGTGTGAACAGGAAGACAAGGTGGGACCAAAGGAATCAAGGCTGTGAGCGCCAGACAGTGTGACTGATTGCTGAGAGCCTGTGGACCATTTAGTTTGGGTGGTAACAGGCAGGTCACAGTGCTGGGGTGTGTAAGCTCTTCTAACGGATAGCGTGGAATCTCAGCACGCTGGCTCATCCTTCTTGAGCTAAATCTCCATCCTCATCTCAGGAATGGACAGAAGGTGCCTGCGGTAGGTGGGAAGTTAGTTTCCAGTGGAGGCCTTGGTTAAACGATTGCTTCTCTGACAACTTGAAACAGAAGCAACTCCCTAAAAGACACTGCAACTGGTGTGCCTGTCCCTCATTCTACAAAACCCCACAGTTCCCTTTGTTTGGACCAAACATGGAAAATCCTGTTGGAGGATCTGGTCTGGGCACACACTTGGCAGCTTTATGGTGCATCTTTTACAAAAAGCACAGAATTCACATGAACTCCAGAGCTACCAAGACACTATCCTGTTTAGAGAACGAAAGAGCGGGCTTGCTTCTTGGTATACATTTTGTAAACTGTAACTGCTGCATTTATTTCTCTTGGCCAGTAAGATGTTCTGGCACTTACGGAGAGCGAGAATAACTGCATCATCCACAGTCTTGAGAGGCTGGACTGTTCTGGACCACTCTTCAGCTTCAGCTTCCAGCTGGGGGAAGGGAGGAGGCTGGATGACTCCATTCCATCTGGTGACCTTGAAAAAGCTGTTATATCTAAAATTGGGCAGTACCTAGGGTTGCTATGAGGGTGGGATGAGATCATGTTTAACTTCTAGCACAGTGCTTGACGTATTGTAAGCCCTCAGTGACTGACTTCTCCCTCTCTCCCTCCTCTCTACTGACAAATTCTCCTTCTCCTCCCTCTTGTTCCCTCTCCCTTAAAAAAAGCTCCTTCTCCTCCTCCTTCGCATCCTCCCCGCTCTGTTCTTTTCCAATTTATTTGAGACAAGGAACAGGGTCTTGCTATGTAGTTTAATCTCAAACTCCAGATGTCTCAGTCTCCTGAGGGTCAGGATTGTAGTCTTAGGCCCCCATACCACTATAGGACCTAACATCCCCTTCCCTTCTCTTCCCTTCCCTTCCCTTCCCTTCTCTTCCCTTCCCTTCTCTCCCCTCCCCTCCCTTCCCCTTCCTTTCCCTTCCCTTCCCTTTGCTTCCCCTCTCCCCTCTCCTCCTCTTCCCTCCCCTCCTCTCCCCTCCCCACCTCTCCCCTCACCTCCTTTCCCCTCCCTTCCCCTTCCCTCCCCTCCTTTCCCCTCCCCTCCTCTTCCTCCTCCACCCTTTTTCCTCCATCCTGCCTCCTCTACTCCTCCCTCTTTCCCCCCTTCCTCCTTTTTCTCCTCTTCCGCTCCTCCTTCTCCTTCTTCCTCTACTCCTTTTTCTCCTTCCTAATTTTTTTCTCCCATCACAATCTTTTTTTCTATTATTTATTGTGAGAAAGAGAGTTTGATTAAGTTTATTATATATCAAAGCCCTTTTGGTATAATATTTGCAGTTCTAATCATGGTTGGTATCAATCAGGGTCTTGGCAGAAGTGATAACATTATCCTATTAGGTAAATGGAGGAGTCTCTAGCAAAGAGGCATTTTATAAAGGTTTGGGAAGGGCATACAGAAGCTCCCAATCAGGAGTATGGCAAAACTCTGAACCTAGTAGCAGTAGGTATTGATAGTGTATCCGACACTATCCATATCTGTGATAATCTCAGCATCCCAGTGGTTGTAACAGCACTCACTTCTCACGAGAGTTCCGTGAGGACTGTAGGTTGTCTGTGGTTCTGTTTGATTGGCTGAGCTGGGCGAGCTTGGCAAGGCTCTGAAAGTTTGCCTGTTTGACAACCCAGATGATGGTGGTCTCTTAGGATATGCTTTCACAATGGAGAGTACTAATGAGAGAGACAGAGCTGAACTATATATGACACACTTGAAACTTCAGCTTCCCTTCCCCCGCTTCCCTTCCATGGACCACTGCAAGTCTAGCAGGTAAGTGCAAGATCAATGTGATTGGCATTGTATTCTGCCTTCATAGAGGAGGAGAGTTTTTGTGACCAGTGATACCGCTTGTCACAGCAGGAATGGGTACTGAGTCGGAGAAAGCTTCGAGGAGAAGATTTGCCTGACAGGAGCCAAAACTTGGTGCACAGTAGAACCTGAGCCAGACACAGAGCACAAAGAACAGATCTAGAGAAAATGACCCACATCTTCCCACCAGGTAATCTCTGGTCAGTTTTCTTTTCATTTCAACTTTGGTGGAAGCCAAACAAAGAGTGTCTTCTGTGTTCTCTCCAAGCCAGTTCCCTGGGATGGGGAAGGGTGGCAAAGGGCATCAAATGGCATTAAATGGAGAGGCAAATAGCTGATTTAGTCATGAGCCGATTCACCATAAGGATATTGAAACTGCAGAAAATGTACCACAAAGCATTTCTTAAAGACCAGCAACTCTTCATTCCTAAATGACCTAGGAAAAATTCCAGGCTGACTGTTCACAAAGTTAAAATGAGGAAAATTAGGATGGTAATAAATCTTCCATGAGATCACACTATAAATCTAGGGAAAAAACCCTTTTGGGTGACATAAGGCATAACCTTTAACAGCTAATAGTCTTGAAACCGTTTGCATCTGACCGTAGTCTGTCCCTAAGTGGTTTCCATTCCAACATTGTCATTTATCTTGTGATATTTACGTTACTGTGGTAAGTTGCAGTGCTTTTTTTTTCCTCAGTAAGTCTGTGATAAAATAAACTCACTAGAGTAAGACGAATGCCATCTTATTAACCAGCTTCCCTTAGGAAGGAATGGAACTATGTTGGCCCAGCAAGGGGCATGCAAGTTTTGCATTTTTCATCCATCTGTAGGATGGTCATGTGTTGCATTCATTTAAGTACTGTTAAAGCTCAGCTGATAGATGCCCCCACATTCTGAAAGTCTTGAGCAAAACAGTGGAGGGAGGAAATGGGATGTTCCATTTCTTTCTGGTAACTTTTGTGTCCTTTTCCTAAGATGTAGTACATTCATTTTCTTTTAGTTGTCCAGGTATCTTAGACTCTAGGATTTGGAGTTTCCTGCCATGCTTGCTTTACATTGGGGAGGAGCATGCTCAGTAAGTTCTCTCCATATTGTGCTTGTGCAAGAAGGATGCAGAAATCTTTCATTGCCATCTCTAGACATATGAGAGAGAGAGAGAGACATAGAGACAGAGAGACAGAGAGACAGAGAGAAAGAAAGAGAGAAAGAGAGAGAGAGAGAAAGAGAAAGAGAGAGAGCTGCCAACCAGAATACATTAGCCATTCATGGGACTCTTTTTCCATTCTCTGTCTGCCTCTTTCTCATGTGAATGTGGGTTCTCTGCAGCTTCTACTTGGATGCAGTCACTGCTAGGGGTTTGGGGACTGATTGGTTTACCTCATCTCTTTGGCTTGTGATCTGCCATAGAGGCCTCTCCACAAATTTCATATCTCATCTAAGCTTATTCACGAAGCCCTGCCTTGTGGGACTTTTGGGGGGGCATTGTTCTATATTTAATAAATAATACTTTGTTTAAAAAATTCCTTGTAGGAATGCTTCTTTGGTGTAGAACAGCTGAGAAATGAAAGAACTTGAGAGTAAGATTTGGGCACCAAACTTGGTTCCAATCAAGGCCATTCCTTAGAATTAGGAGCACACTCTCTATCCCTCCCTCACAAATGCACTGGCGTGGACACCACTCGGCACAGCAGTCTTAGTGTTGAAAGAATTGGTTTGAAATCCCAGCCTTGCCACTTACTCAATTATGAGATGAAATCTGGGTGAATCACTTAATTCCATTATCAGACAGGATTTCGTTACAGCTAACATAAATCACTCTCGCTATTTTTAATCAGAAAGGGTATTAAACACTCATAAAATGCTTGCACATCTGGAAGAGTAGGCTGGCCCTTTCATGGTCACGTCTAGAGCAATGCTACAGAATCAGCTCACTGGGGAAGCTTTTGCTTTTGTGGCAGGTGTGAAGCCAGGGAATCAGGAAGTGAACACAGAGATGGATGGGTCCAGGAATGCACAGGTCCAGCTACAATCCGTAGACGAGGGAAGGCCACAGCAAACACTGCCTCCACAGACACACTGGAGCTTTCCCAGCTACATTTGGATCCTGTACTCTGTCTTTTGCCATCAAGAAGACATCACCTGAGCACAAAGACCTCTGTCTTTGTTCCTTCAGGGAGGCTCAAATGTCCCATGAAGACATTAACCTATAGCAAAATCAGGACAGAAAGCCATCCCCATCACTTAATCCTGCTTTCCAAATCTCATGCAATGGTCTATTTCCGAGTCCTATCACTGTAACCCCACTGCACAGTGATTCTTACATTTATCTTAGGGTCCTGGAATAAACTCCTTCTTACTGTGCTTTAACCAGTGTTATTGAATAGCTTTTCCTTAAACATTTTTCATTGCTAGATTTTCCTGTGTTCTTCTGCTTGCTCCTTTGAGTCAGCTATGAAGTCAAAGGGGACAAAGGCTTAACTCCACATGTGATCCACACAACAGATTGGCAGATTGGCAGACCTAAACTTCTCAGGGAGTTATGGGCACTTTAGTTCTCCCTCAATGACAACTTACATTGTTCAGAACCAGTCAGTGCCATATGGAAGTGGCAAAGGCTTTGGGGTCAATCTGGGGTAGGTAAGAAGAGGAGTCAATAACAGCTCATGCTACCCACCTCTGCCCTGGCTTCTGAGCCTTGTGAGATGTTCTGATTGCCAGGAGGAGGGAGTCATTACATTACATCCAAACATTTACAGTGCACTGCTTAGATGGGGATGTAAAGGTACTAGAACATGGCTTTCATCTTCAGATAGCTCACAAGGAGGGATGCCTTACTAAAGAGAGTTAAATCCAGCGTAACAGGTCAATGTGAGTTGAGTGAGGCAGTGAGAAGAAGAATGCACAACCTGAAGTCGGAGGAAGAGCATTTGACTCGTGTGCAGGGCCCAGGAAAGAGTTTCAGAAGACGCAATGTTTAACTCTTAAAGGGGGAAGCAGTTCACCAGTTAAAGATGGGGAAGTTCTGAGGAAACAGCATTTTTGCCTTCTGTACATTATAGGCAGTTTGTGCTACTGGAATAGTGGTTCTTGATGTGAGTTTCTAAGATCTTTCCAGGACTTCATAAGGTCTTGCTCTCATTCCCTCTTGGGTTTCCAATAGAAATTTCCAAATCCTATAGGAAGTGTGATTGTAGAGTGGATTCAATGCAGAGACAGATGAGAACCTAGCACTCTGCCATTTAGCCAGGCATTTTGGAGGTTTGCACGACTGTAAAATGATGCTATCTTTTCACTCTTCATTTATTTTTAATTTGGAAAATATAGCTACTTTTCATAAAGTACATGCCATTAATTTAACGTGTGATGGGGTTATTCTTGGTTATTGGTTAATCTTGGTTATATTATTCATTTAATTTGTTGAAAATTAAAGTTCTTAGTTCAAAATTTCTGCCTCAATAAAACAGACAGATATAATTCAAATAATCAATAGCTCTATGGAATCCTCCATGACTTCTCTTTGCAAGTGTAAAGAGTTTCCATTATATTGATAAAGGGAATGTGCATGTATGATTAAATACCTTGATACGTTATTGATTGTATGGGTGGCCCCCAGGGCTCTTATAAAAGGGACACAAGAGGGTCAAAGTCAGAGGAGAAGCAAGGCAAGTGGAAAACACAGTCTGAGTGCTGTTCTTTGAAGATGCAGGTACAGTCTAAGAGGAAGGAATTTCAGGTGTCATAGAGAAGCTGAAAAAGGCAAGGCAACAGATTCTTGTTTGTAGCTTCTCAAAAAACAAAAACAAAAAGACCCAATAGTGCTTATCTCCATTTTAGCCAGTCTCCATTTGACTCCAGAGATGTTGGATAATACTTTCAGGTTGTTTGAAGCTACTAGGTTTAAGTAACTTGTTACAACAATAGGAAACCAAACCAATACCCTTGTCTTCTAACAATCCAGTAGTTCTGGCCCAGAACTGAGCTGAATTTCCCTTAAGGAAATATACTACAGTAGCGCTGGAGGCATGACTCAAATGGTAAAGTGCTTACTTAGCAATAATGAGGCCCTGGGTTTAAACCTCAGTACTATATGTATTGTATGTATGCATACAGAATAGATATGCATATAGAATATGCATATGCATATATATATATATATATATATATATATATACTCATACATATATTAGCTAGCCTCATCTGGTCTCCTTTTCATAGAATCTAGTGAATTGAGAGCTTTTCATGCTGCATGCATGAATTGCTTGTGATAATTCATATTGTTCTGTCCCCACAGTTACTTGCATTTCTCTTTGAACTTCTCATTTTAATAGTAGAGGAATGACCACTAACCACATTTGTGGCTTAATTTGTACATTTATTTAGCAGTTTATTGAGCATTGAATATATAGCCGTGGCACTGTTCAAGATACTGAGGAGAGAGCTGTGAAAAAGAAAGGAGCAGCCCTTTGGGTTATAGTCTAGTGAGGACAAGAAACACCACAGCCCACAAACCAGGGAATCAACCTACAAATCATGTCATGTGAGATTCTGATGAGGTTCTATGAAGACAGTGAGTGTGGCTGTGCGCTAGAGGGGGATTGGGATCCCACTGTGATTAAGGTGGCCACAGGAGACCTCTCTGGGCAGGTAACATTTGCATCAAGATCTGAAGGCTGAAAGATTGTCAGTTACTTGAACTGAGGGGAGTTGGTGTCAGTATTCCAGGCAGAGGGACCAACAAGTACAGAAATCTGAGAGCTGGAAAGTACTGGAAAAGAGACCACCATGGAAGAGCTAGTGAGGAAAAAGGAGCATGATGGAGTGAGAGAAGATATGGAGGTCTTGGATGATATAAGGACCAAACCAGGAGTTTGGATTTCAAAGGTGGTGAGGAGTCGCTGGGATTTTTCACACAAAAGAGTGAGTGAGCGAGCGAGATGATCTGAGTTTTGTTTTCAAATGTTACCCTTGTGGTTCTGTGGAGAGCAAGTTATGGGAATGGAGGAATGGGAGGAGGGAGACCCATTCAGCTTGTTTATTGCAGTTCAGGGAAAGATAATGGTGGTCAGCATTAAGGAAGTTTCCAGAGAGATGGATATAAATTACTCACCTCATGACATACATTGGAGAATGTGCTGATGGCTCTAGGTGACAAATTGGATGTGTGTAGGCAAAGGTTGTAGGAGAGTGAGAAAAAGAATGATCCAGGCTGCCTCCCTGGGTTTTTGACACGTGGGGGATTTCTTTTAGTGGGATGGAGGAAGGATGCATTTTTTTAGAAGTCGGACAGGAACTCATGATCTCCCAGGTGGAGAGTCTGACTCTGGAGTTGGCTGCAAGTGGAGAAGTGGAGAAGCAGTTGGATAAATGACTCTGTAGCTCCGAAGGGAGGTCAGAGGTAGAGAGTAAATTTGGAAGTCATGAAGACACTAAGGTCATATAGAGTTTGGATGAAGAACTGGTTGGTCTCAGCCTACCTGGATAAGACCACCAATCTCGTGATTGGTAGTGTAGGCAAAGAGGCGAGGCTACCGTAAGACTGGGTGTGAAGATATTCACAGTTCAGACAGAGGTGTTGAAAATATGCCAGACAAGGTGCTAATGCTTATCATGCCTCATTTTTATCCAGGCATTTCTTTTTTCCTCATTTTTAAAACCACAATTAGGTCATCCAGCCCAGAATTTTCAACTATTTTCTCTTGCACAAATGATGAGTCTCTTATGACTGGCTGAATTTTCATGTTTGACAGCTGCTTCCTGGGACTTACTGTGAGAAGAAAGTATCAAGACAGGCAGCTGTGGGAGAGGGTGCAGCATCTGACTGAGAGCAAACCTCCTCATCCCTCCTGACAGAACACTTGGCAGTAAAACTGTCTCCAGGGAGGAGCAAAGCCAGGAACCTTGTTTCTTGAGGTATTTGGGGCATGCTGGTTCTTCTGAATTTTTGGTTAGTCAAGTCACTGAGCTGACACCAGTACAAGGCTCGCTATATTATAGTGTGTTATAGATCGGGAAGGAGGGATCTTTGCCTTTCTTTATCGCACTTCAACTTTCTGCCAGCCAATCAAGATGACACCACTGGATTATAAATATGTAACTTGCCCTTAAGCATATTCCACAGCTTAGACATTATGGAGCAAATCACCTTGAAATGCAATGGGAGTAGATGGATTCTGGCCATTTTCCCTTCCAGGGCACCTACATAGTGATTGCCTCAATATGCAAATAATGGTGACATCCATTAGGTAGGGCTGATGTCAAGGAGTGGTTAGAGAAGGGATGTTGACACCCAGGAACAAACTCCATCCATAATGGAGTATGGATTATGTTTTCCTCACTGTCTCTTCTTTCCTTATGTAGAACATTAAAATTTTAACTTGTGACCATTACTTTGTAACCACTTTCATACACAGATGTGTGTGTGTGTGTTCTATGCATTGGGGCCTTCTATGTTTTGTATTTTTTTCTTCTTACGAATCTGAAACTCAGAAATACAATACTTGGATTCTAGGCTTTTCTTCTCATGCTTGTTGATG
Source organism: Dipodomys ordii (assembly GCF_000151885.1). Taxonomy (NCBI): domain Eukaryota; kingdom Metazoa; phylum Chordata; class Mammalia; order Rodentia; family Heteromyidae; genus Dipodomys; species Dipodomys ordii. Next base: position 5,696,785 of record NW_012267367.1, read on the forward strand.
ACCTTGGGCAAGTCACGAGCCTCAATTTCCTTATCGGCTAAAAAAAATGGTAGCTGGCTAATGAAGGTAATGTAAATAGTAGTTAATATTCCAGGATGCCAAGAAGATTCTGGAGAAAATTTATATGCACATATGAATAGATCATACCTTCTTTGAAATTCCAGATGAAGTAACAAAATTGGAGCACTGATTCCACAAATGCTTATTGGGTACTTACTATGTGACAGAGTTCATGGTACGAGAGGTTAGAAGGCAGTTACATTAAACAAGATCTTCACCTTCACAGGGATCAAGTCTGATGAGAACTATGGCCAAGAAAGAGGAGACTCATCATAAAACATGGGACATGCTTCCAGAGAGGAAAGAAGAGGAGACCACAACACATCCTCCTTGTGTTCACTGTCTTAGTCTGTGGCCACATGACAAAAAAGCTGTATGGTGTAAACAGGTATTTTCTCACAGTTCTGGAGGTTAAAAATACCAGATCTATTTGCCAGACAATTCAGTTGCTGTGGAGGATTCCATTCCTGGCTAGTAGATGGCACCTTCGACATGTGTTCCCCCTTGACAGATAGCAAGGTAGTTCTGATGTCCCTTCAGATAAGGACACTAATCCCATCACAGGGTCAGGGCCCCATCCAATAACATTATTTGTCATCAGTCAAATGCTCCACATTCAAATGTTGTCACATTGGGGGATAGCACTTCAGCTATAAATTTTGAGAAGGCACAACTGAGCCCATCGCCAAGAAGTAATGTGAAAGGCAGGGAGTAACAGGGGTGCAGGTTGTATTTTTTTTAATTTTGTCAGTCGTGGGTCTTGAACTGTGGACCTGGGCACTGTCCCTGAGCTCTTCAGCTCAAGGCTAGTGCTCTACCACATGAGCCATAGCGCTACTTCCTGCTTTTTCTGCTTATGTGGTGCTAAGGAATCAAACCCAGGGCCTCATGCATGCAAGGCAAGCACTCTACCACTGAGCCACCTTCCCAGCCCAGGTGATGTGTTTAGGGAGCCTTGCCAACCTTTGCATCTTCTGCCTATGCTAAACATAAAGCAGTTATTCAGTAAGTACTTGTTGAATGAATAAATACATAATTTGAAGATTGAAATTGGTCCTGGTTCTCAACTGAGAGATAGATTCTTCCAGGGTAAGAGAGAATCCTGTGGTACTTTTCTGTCTTCCTAACAATATCTCAGTTTTGACCAACTGATCATGATATGCCACTGATTCTTAATAGTTGCTGCCCAGGAATGGGATTCATTGGTTCATTATTCTTCTCCATCTTGGTTCACTGTGCTGGGAGCTGCCATTCTTCATAATTCCTTAAAAAAAGCCACAGAGGCTACCATAAAGGGCCTCTCTCTCTTGCCTAATCACAGAATTGGTAAACTCAAGTTTTCAGGGATCTGGACTGCCATACTAAAAAACCCACCTCCTTTCACTTATTTGCCATGCTTAATATCATAGACATCAACTTAGCACCTCAGTGAATCCATTCCCCATTTCCTCTCAGAGGCCACCACCTACCACCTAGATGGAAAATAGACCAGAATGACAGAACACAGTGCTGTGCTCAGAGTTACATCTGTTTTCCTGTGACTTAGGCCTTGTCCTTGGGCCAAGTTTGTCTGCTGACTCTCATTACTCTTAGGGTGAGAGCCTTCCCAGGAGGCTTCTCATCTCTTATGTAAATGTGTTGCTGGCAGCCCAACCCTACTAGTTTGTTAAATCTGTTTGGGTGTATTTGAATCCCAGAGGTAGACATAGCTCAGAGTGAGGCTGGTCTGCACAGGTAGGTTTCAGCCTTTTTGTTTTCCTTCTCTTTTCCTCCCCAAAGCTTTATTCTCTCTTCCCAATCTGAAAAAAGGAAGGGAAGATATTTGAGCTGTGGATTGTTGGTGCAACATAGCAGTTACCTCTACAAGAGACTTGGCTGAAATAGAGAGAATGACTCCTTGTACGTAGGAAGGGGAGTATTTGGGGGAGGGGATGACTTTGAAATTATAGGAGGTAGGCAATGGCCTGTTTCACTTAGACCTAAATTGTTCCTCTGGGGTATCGTGCTTGGTCTTGCCAAGGGAGGTAGAGCCAAGTCCAACAATAGCAGTGGTCCAAACTTTGGTTTGTCACTCAAGTCAAAAAGTAGTTCGGTTGCTCTGTCAGTCCCAGTTGCCAGTGGCAACAAAACTTGGGTTCTGGAGCCAGAACTTAATCTCTCTGTGCCTCGCTTTCTTCATCATAGCTGGTACTCATGGATCATATTTGTACACCTTGGAGGCTGAGATCTGAGGACTGTAAGCCAGCCAGGGCAGATGAAACCATGAAACTCTTTATTACCAGTTATTTCTAATCAACTAGCAAAATCTAGAAGTGGAGGTATGGCTCAGGTGGCAGAGCACAGACTTGAATGGAAAAGCCCATCAAGAGCTCAAAGCTCCACATTCAAGCCCAGGACTGGTATACTCCCCCCTCCCCCCCTGCCCGCCCCACCAGCATAGCTGATAATAATAGTTGCACTCCCTCATTGGCTTGGTGTGAGGATTTTAGGAGTTGCACGGAGAATGTTCCCAATAGCATGTGGCACGCAGAAAGCGCTGCATGAATACTAGCTGTTATTGTTGATACCAGTACTACTCAGAGCCCAGCTTGGGAGGGTCGAAGTGGCAGGAAACAAGGATAAAGCCTGCGAAGAGCTCTCCTAGCACGTGGTAAGCTGCTGCTCCTGTTCCTATTAGCATTGCAATACCGTGTTCTTAATATATTCAGCTCCTGTTCTGAATTCTGTGGGAACTTCTTAAGCTGCAGTTTATAAATTTAGGCAAGAAAGAGCTCTCAAGTCTGCTTTTGACTTACAAAACTCTCCCTCATGACCTAGTTCTCTCCAGGATCTTCTGAGAGGAATATACAAAGCCCTCGTGCATGAAGGATCTGCCCTTCACTCTTGATAAGGGGAAATCAAGAGGAGGGCACAGCTGAGCCACTGTACAGCCATGCAAAGGAATGTTCCAGGGCCATGCAAAGGCTGGTCTGATTTCTCTGCTCTATAAAACACCCTGTATAAACTATAAAATAAAATATTTACATTTTTACATACCCAGAAGGCCTGAGTAGATAGAGTGAAGTGATTTGGTAGATTTCCAAACCCATGAGGCTGCGGGGACTCTGGTTTTGCTTCACCTGCTGTAAGCTGATACTCTGGTTTCCAGTGCGAGCACATTTTTATGCCTCGTTTCTTCTTGGTGGGGGCCGAAGGCTGACCCGGTGCTGGGAGAACTCGAATGGAGCCTGCTGTGGCACTCGGCGTGAACAGCCACCTTGAGTTCATGATCACTGAACGAGGGAGAATTTATATGTGTGTAACGTTAATTTCTCTGTTTATACGAAAAGGAATTTTAAAGGCCCGTACCTTCTCAAAATTTCTCTTCACAGCTGGCTTCTTTTCTGAGCTGCTGCAAAGGCGGAGCAAACACTCTGTCAAAGTTTAATCCTAAACTGATAGCCACAGCTTGGCAAAGAGGTAAAAAGGTCTGGTTTAATAAGCCAAGAGATAAGTCAAACACCCACAAATGATCATCTACGGCTGCAAAGGGCAAAATCATCCCAGTGAACTACGTATCTGAAAAATTATGTTCTTTGGTAAGACTTGAGACAATATTTTTTGGCCATATTGCTACACGAAAGTTATGAATAACCTAGTTTTGTTTGTTTTTTCAGATTAGTTAGGTGCATAGGTACCTGAGGGCTTGCTTCCTGGTTACGACTGAACTATGCTCTTTCTGTTCACTGTCACCTTGTGGGGGTGGGCTTTTAGGGTGTATATTTCAGTGATCCATATGAGGGTTTTGGGAGCCTCTCTTCTAGTCCATTTCTTTCTGTTACTCTGTTCTATCTTCCACCATGTTTAATGGAAAGCACAGTTGTTCTTACTTATAATTCTTGCTCATCTATTCAGTTAGTTTCCAGTTTATCCTGAAGATGACTTAATACAAAGTAGGAAGGTTTGTCTCCTACTGGGGAACCTGGTTGACCACAACTCAACCAACCAGCTTTGCTTTCTCATGCTGTACATCTATCTGAGGAAAAGGCATCTAGTGTAGATCTAGAATGTGCCTCAAATGCTCATGTCTTAAAGGCTTGTGCCCCAACCTGTGCCACTAATAGGAGGTGGTAGAACCTTTAAGAAGTAGGGGTTTTAGAAAGACTGGCCTGGTGGTTTATACTTGTAATCACAGCAGTTGAAAGACTGAGGCAGAAGGACTGTGGGTGCTCAAGTCTAGCCTGAGATAGATAGAGTTAATCTCAAAAGAAAAACGAGGCCTGGTGGGAGGAAGTGAGGTCACAGACAAGCACTTTGGAAAGGGACAGGGACACTGGTTTCCAACTTCTATGAGGTGACTAGTTCTCCACCATATGCTCCCACCGTGATGTGATAGGCTACTCAAGCCCGAAGAAACTGCTCTAAGCCTCATCGATTGTAGCCTTGGATACCTTGAGCCAAAACAAACCTTTCTTCTCCATCAGTCGATTACTTTAGGTATTTTGCCTGAGTCAGGAAGAACTGATTCACACAGGCATCTCTGCATGATTTATACTGAGGAAATTTGCTGAAAGATCAGGGCTCAGATGGTTGAGGAACCATGGCAGAACTTTGGCTCCAGAATCCATCTTAGTCTCCCTGTTATTTAGCCACCAAACACCATGGCAGTGGGATTTAAGTTTGGGGGAGTTTTCTTCATTACTTGGTCTTAGAGAAGATTCTCGAGAATGATAGCATCAGGGACGATCACCATAACAAACCTTGGAAGATTTTAGTTTCCAGTGTTGGCTGTCGCACGGTTATCTCTTGTTGTGGGAACTCATTCCCTTCTAACTTTTGTGAGAAGGTGGAACTTATTTACTCTTGAGTCCCATCAGTGCCTTGACCAAGACAATATGGAAGTCATGACATTGACACTTCTAAGAGCAAGTCTGATTTCACCAGACAGTTTGGACTTTCAACCTCTTGAGAATGTGTTGTCATGGGAGAGTACCTTGGGACCACCACCCCATGTAGTGAGAAGCTCAAGCCACGTATGAAGCCTGTAGAGGATGATTAAGACTCCATAGGAAGGACACCGGAGCTGCAGGCACCTCTTTGAAAGAGCCATTTTGGGCAGGCAGACCAGTCACTGAGCTGAGTCCAACCCCAGACTTCCTATGACTGGATCTTCATGAAAGACCCCAAACTAAGACTTCCTAATGCGGCCAGGCCATCCACAGAACCACAAGAGGGTTGTTACTTTAAAAGCCCTAAGTTCTAGGGTGGCCCATTCTGTAGCAATGATCAATGAAATAACCTCTCTTCCTGCCATAAACCCCAAGCCAAACTTCATGCTTTCAGATCAATTTGCTTTTAGTTTCTACAATTTTATAGCCAAGAATTGGAGACTTAGGGAAAACAGGAAAAACAAAGACGACTCTAATTGAACTAAGTTTTATTGCAACACACCCCTGGCACATTTCATCACAAGCAGCTCCTTGGGTTCTTTTCCCTTACTATATTCCCTTACCTCCCATTTCTAGCTACTCTGACAGAAGATATGTGAGAACATATGAACTGCACTCATTCATTCATTTTAGTTGCTTAGTCACAGCAGCCTGTGGCTGAGAGTCCAGGGCTCCTGGGCACAGGAATGCAAAGAAAAGGCAATACCTCCCTCCCTGCCCTTCTAAGACTCACTGTTTCTCAGGAAGTACATGGAGCAGAATACCATTGGTAATGCCATGGAAGCCAAAGTATTTCCAACATCCATCTCCCAGGCTTCTTGCCTAGAAAAATTTCAGAAGATCTACCTGGCTGAGTCTATACTGTTCTGCTCTGTGCTTGTCATACTCTCTAGGAAGAACCAGTCTTGTGCTGTGATCTGTGAGGGAAGGGTGTTATATGCACTGATGTTTTAAATAACAATGGATTTCTATGTGAGCTGTTTAAAGCCAATGTCCTTCCCTCTGCCCTGACTCAGCTCTGGGCTATTTGTGGGTTAATATACTTATTTTTCCCACTTGTGTTGTTCACAGATTCACATGTAGTCTTCCTGTCCCTGTAATTACCTTGCACATTTCTTGACCATCTCATTCTTCTCTTTTTTTCCTCACACAGTTCTATAAGGTACTTAGTACTCATTGGCCATTCAACAAACTGGTTGGTGAATATGGAATGGAATTGGAAGGATAACAAAAACTTCAAAATAAAAAGTTTGGGATATTAAGAACAAGTCGGGCTGGGAAGGTGGCTCAGTGGTAGAGTGCTTGCCTTGCATGCATGAGGCCCTGGGTTTGATTCCTCAGTACCACATAAGCAAAAAAGAAAAAAAGCCAGAAATGGCACTGTGGCTCAAGTGGTAGAGTGCTAGCCTTAAGCTGAAGAGCTGAGGGACAGTGCCCAGGCCCAGAATACAGGCCCCACGACCGGACCCCCCCCAAAAAAATCGTTTAAATAGGGATACAGGTGGACCCATTGCAACAATGAGATGTACAAGTCGTTATGTTGAAAACAAACTTTACAACTTTGGTGGGGGGGGGGAAGGAGGGCTGGGTGGGGGGTGTGGGGGAAGGATGGGATGGGAAGGGGAAACAAAGGAGGAGGCTACAATGCTTGCCCATGTAATTGTAACCCCTTTGTACAGTACTTTCACAATAAAAAAAAAGGAAGAAAGAACAAGTCTTAGAGACAGTGCAGAACTCTTTGAATATATATTAGATCTAGGCCAAATATTTATTTTTCTTCCCTTTATTTTATATTTTTATTTTTTTGAGCTAGGATCTTATTATGTAGCCTAAGCTGGTCTCACATTCGCAAATTCTCCAGCCTCTGCCTTCTGAGAACTGGAATTATAGGTGTGCACTATCATACCTGGATGGGCTGAACGTTTTCTAGTCCTTTGCTTATTTAATTCTCACAATTCAGTAACATAGGGCACATCATTCATACTTTGTAGCTAGAAAAACTGAACCCTAGAAGGGAAATTAGAGCAGATAAGATCATGCGGTGATTGTTTGTAGGCCTGTGTTTTGAACTGATGACACTGCAGCTCTGAGACTCATGCTCTGCCATGACACTGTATTGGCTTGTCTTTGGACTGATTGTCATTGGCATGGTTGTCTGTCTTCTATGATGAAGTTTAAAATTTTTATTCCCTTCATACATTCAAGTTTTAAAACTTAAACCCATGCCTTTAAAATTAGCAATCTCTAGTTTCTTCTAGCTCATAACTTAGTTTGAATATCATATTAAAAAATTGGAGCCAAGTACATGTATGTATATTTTTGGTGGAAGCAAAAAGTGCAAACCTTCTAGCATCTGTTACTTATAATTGCTCTGCATTAAATTACAATTTTGGATTTAAATTTGCAAAAGTACATTTCAGTACCAAGGTTTTGATGTGGAATGAACAATGGTAGGAAGTAACTGATACCCTCTATTTTTTTTTAACTAGACAGTAATGTGTAAAAATAATTTATAGCTTTCACGTCGGTTGTCCTGGTGCTTGTTCTAAATTTTTGGAGGGTGTTGCAGAATTCTGTAGTTGTGTTGGTGCTGGAAACTAGAATTACACATACTTTTGGACTATTTAAGCCTGAAAATGTTACTTTCAGCAGTGCCTGATTTGTATTTCTGTTCCCAGTGGTTGGAAGAGCTGAGTAGCAGCCAATGGCACACACCCTCATTCCGAAATCAGGTGCTTTGGTTAGCACATCTATTCGCATACATTACCATTGGATAAGAGAAACCCACACAAAGAAACAAAAAGAAACCTGACGGGATGGAAATATGAGCAAAAGAAATAAACAGGCTATATTAGTTTTCAAAAACCAACATAACAAAACACCTTCGACTCAGGAACTTCAAGGGCAAAAATTTATTTATCACAGTGTACAGGCTGAAAGCCCAAGGTCGAGGTGCTGGCAGGGCAGGTTTTATTGTGAGGCTTTCTCTGTTGACTTATTGGCAGCGCCCATGGGGATGATGTGTGTGCATATGACTACATGATTTCTTTTGTGTGTGTGTATGGAGAAAGTAGGGTCTGGGGGAGACATATATACACGGGGACTAACAGAGACGGAGGGTGATCTGATATTTCTTATAAGGACACTAATCTTTCTTTTCTTCAGACCTGAGCGTTGAACTCAGGGTCTTATACTGGCTAGGCAAGTACTCTTCCTTTGAGCTAAATCCCCAATCCAGGACACTAATCTTATAGGATTATATTTATAAACTCATTTAACTTTTATGTCCTTAATTACTGTTTCAGTTTAAATATGACCCTCCCCCCTGCTTCCTGTATTGAATACTTGGTCCCTTGCTGGTGGCATATTGGATGAGGTTGTGAAAACTTTAGAAGTTGGGGCCAGCTAAAAGAAGTAGTTCACTGAGAGGTGTGTCCCCGGAGGCTATTTCTTGTCCTGGTCCCCGCCGCTATTTTGTTTCTCTTCTTCCTGTCCTCCATGAGATAAAAAACCCTCCTCCACAGGCTCCTGTCTGCTTGATGTTTGGCCTTACCACAGACAAGACCGAGAACCAGTGGAGACAAAAACTATGGGTGGAAATCTCTGAAGCCCAAATAAATCCTTCTTCCTTTCAGTTGCTTATGACAAGTATTTTGTCACAGTGATGAGAAAAGAAACAAATCATTTCCATTTCCAAATATAATCACACAGCCATAGCTTTGATGTATAAAAATTGCAAGTGAGAGAATGATAAGCATTCAGTTCATACCATTTTGCTGTAAAAAGAGTAATACAAATAGTCAATAAATAAGTATTATTAACATTCTTATATTAATAATAATAACAGTCTACATTAATTTAAGACTTACTGTATTTTAAGATTGTTCTAAGCTTCATATCTGTTAACTCGTGTACTTCTTTTTTTGTTGCTCAGTTGTAGGGCTTGAGCTCAGAGCCTGAGTTCTGTCTTTGAGCTCTTTTGTTCAAGGCTAGTGCTCTACTTTGAGCCACAGCACCATTTCAGTTTTCTGGTCACTAACTGGAGATAACAATCTCCTGGACTAGCTTTGAACGGTGATCCTAGATAGGTGATCCTAGATCCCAGCCTCCTGAGTAGCTAGGATTAATGAGAAACCAGCACCTGGCTAATTCACATTCTTCTTTCAAGAACAGTGAGATAGTTTTCAGTATTACCTCATTTGACAGAGCAAAAGCCTGATGCACAGAGAGGTCCGGTAGCATGGCCAAACTTACACAGCTAAGAAATGGGAACACCAGAACTCAGTCTCTGAAGCTGATGCCAAGCCTGAGTTCTCAGCAGCTCTCTGAGATGGGGCTGGCAAAAATTAAAATGCTTTGAAGAAATGCTCAACCTCTCTAGCCATAAAAGAAATGCAAATCAAAACAACATTGAGATTCTACCTCACTCTAGTTAGAATGGCTATAATCAAGAAATCTAATAACAACAGATGCTAGAAGGGATGTGGCCAAAAGGGAACCTTACTGCATTGCTGGGGGAGTATAAACTTGTTCAACCACTTTGGAAAGCAGTAGGAGGTTCCTCAAAAGACTCCACATAGAACTCCCCTATGACCCAGCATCCCACTTCTGGGCATTTACCCAAATGATCACAAACAAGACCATACTAAAGCTACCAGTACAATTATGTTTATCGCAGCATTATTTACCATAGCTAAGATATGGAACCAACCCAGATGCCCCTCAGTAGATGAATGGATCAAGAAAATGTGGTATATTTATACAATGGAATTCTATGCCTCCATCAGAAAGAATGACATCGCACCATTTGTTAGGAAATGGAAAGGCTTGGAAAAAATTATATTAAGTGAAGTAAGCA